>NC_133658.1:482598404-482828346 GCF_037893015.1 Macrotis lagotis
CAGAATCTGTAACACAGCTAGAAGGATTCTTAGAGAATCAGTTTCAAATCTGGGTTACTTTGTAATATTCCCGTTATACCAAGTATCCTCTTTGAATTGACCAACCAACATAAGTCCTTATGGGAAACAGATGTGAGGTGTCTAGCATCATCTAAAGGACAAATTCTTAACCTAAGATTTATGGACTAATTGGATAACTGTGTCACTTGTCTCAGCTCCTTTGAAACTTTATTCAGTGCCTCAAAGTTCATATATAACTCTCCTCTTTTTCACTCAGTACTCCCCACCTGAATGAAGGATATAGAGTTTGTAAGAGCATAGAAGAAAATAGATTCTTGTGTTCTGGTTTCTGGCCTCGGGGTTGTAGAGAGAAGACAAAGTTCCAGACTCTCTGAATTTCTGAAAATTGAGATTAAATACTATGGAAAGAAACTAACATGCAGAGAATCCAGCACCTGTCATGTCCTCTCCCCCGCTACTTTACATTCTAGAGACATCATAGGACTTCCCCTTGGGTGAAAACTGCAACACTGTTGGGTTGAGTTGAGTTATATTGTTCATAATGAGAGAATTCAATTACTGTATATTTTTAAATTCATATTCCCATATAATTTTTTTTTGCTCTGATTTATGTTTTACTCTCAACTTAGATAAATGGGCTTATTTGCAATTTGCTGCATGTGTTGATTTGATGGCATTTAATGGGAAAGGGAATTAAGCCTTGACTTGGGAGTACACTTTAGTCATTAAAGGAGAACAATTAGAAACCTTGTTTGAAGTAAATTGATATCATTCTAGTCAGGTACTGCTCCCCTTGAAGAGGACAGAATGGTCAGACTATGGAAACAACTTTGTGCTCTGGCAGAAATCTATCTTCCATGAAGAAAGAGGGAGACAACTCTGGAGATCTACCAATATGGACACATGAAATTGACACAAGTATTACAAAGCACACGTATCACCAAACACACTCCTACATCTTTGTGTTTTATTTCGGGCATTTAAAAACACTATTCTGAAATGGAAACCCATAGGCTTCACTAGTTTTCTAAAAGGGTCTGTCACACATTAATAAAGTTTAAAAAATATTTTCCCTGGGGATTCTAAACAGGGATACTTAGAAAGTGAGCTCTGAATCAGTCCTATCATATTAATAATGGAAAGTCAGATTTGTACTTTTGAATGATTAATTATGGGTGAATATTAAGATAACTAATGGCTCAGAATGCCATTCTGGAAAGCAAGTACAGAATAATTTCTTTTACTCCTTCAAAGGAGGTGAATTGTCTGATGGTATCAATAGGAAAGGGACTGGTACATAGTAGGTACTTAATAAATGCTTATTTTCATCCCTCACATTCTTATAATAATGTTTTAAAATAGAGCAATCAAAGATCAGTAAAAATACAGATGTAATTTTCCCCACCGAACTTCAGAGACACCCTAAGGGTTCTTCAGTCTTAGTTACAAACCCCTACTCTATGTGGATTAATGGTGACAATAAACTATTACCATAAATTTAAAATTCCTCTTCCAGTAGGCAGTATGACTAGATAGGGTTGGATCTAGTCAGGAAGACATATGGCCTCAATACCTATTAACTGTGTGATCATGGGTGATTAGATAAACCTCCATCAAACTCAGTCCCCCCTACTGTGAAATGGCATAGTAATAGCATCTACTTCTCAGGGTTATTGTGAGGATCAAATATTTGTAGAATACTTTACAAAACTTAGAGTTATAAAAATGGTAGATATTATTATTGTTTTTGCTTTTTCTGTAGTTATGTTTGTTGTCACTTTAGAAGATCATAACTGGAGGAAAAGTTCAAAATCAACACAAACATTTGCTCTGCCGTGATTTCTCCATTTCAGGATAACATTAGAATTAGTTATTAGGGGTAATATCTTATATTCCTCTTTAGATTGCATGTTCCATATGGAATATAGATACCTCTTTGTTTATATCTGTTTATAGATGGATTATTAAGGAAAGAGTTCAAAGGCATTAAGATTTTTCTCACACTCTATTCAGTAAAATGCATCCCAGGGTTTTAAGGGGAGTGCAGATATTATGTTAAAATTAAGATGAATTAGTAGGGTAGTTAGCTAACAGGTAACTCTGAATATTCTTTCTCTAATTTATAAAATTATTTACTTATTTTCCAACTACATACAAAGATAGATTTCAACAATCTTTTTTGCAATATTTTGATTTTCATATTTTTCTCCCTCATTCTCTTCCCTTCACCTCACTGTAACAGAAAACAATATATTATAGGTTATAAAAGGATAACTATGCTAAATGTATATATTCACATTAATCATATTGTGAAAGAAGAATCAAGTCAAAAAGAAAAAAACAATGAATCAAAAATAAATTATAAAATTAAAAATTGTAAGTTTGGCTTGCATTTTGGTCTGTATCTCTATAGTTCCTTCTCTGGATCCAAATAATATTTTCCAATGCAAATCCTTTATAATTTATTGTTTTTGATTACTGTACTACTGAGATAAGCAAGTCCATTATAGTTGATCATCACCCAAAGTTGTTGTTCTATATATGTTATATATGTTCTATATAATGTTCTAGTTCAACACTTAGTATTCTTAATGTAGTAAATAACAGTTTGAATTCAAATGGGATTTTTTTTCTTAACACATTAAATAGAGCTTTCTTTACAAAGAGGGAAGGAATTTACCATACGATGGAACAATGAAAGTCTCCTCATTACATTACATTTCATAACAGCCTAGCATATACATATATATATATATATGTATATATGTATATATGTATATATGTATATATGTGATAGGGGAGCCATTTAGTCATGATTTCCTGCATTTTCTTCCTCCTTGGGAACTTGTCCATAATGCTTAAGGCTATATATATTACAGGTTAATTACAGTTTTGCATTCCAGCTAGGGACAATTTAACTCACTGTCAGATACAAATAGATGATACTGAAAGATAAAAACACCAAGGAAATGCAATTACTTTAATTACAAATCCTTCTCCACAGGTGGTGTTAAAATATCTGGAGTCAACTAGGTTGTTCTACTTATTACGATTAAAGTTACACTCTCTTAAGCAAATCAATTCAGACCACAATATACATGCATAAGAATTTGAAACAAAGATATTGACATCTTATATTTTTTTATATTGAGATCAAGTAATCATCATTCAGCACCATCAGAAGTACAATATGAATGCAGATTACTCAAAATGTTAATGGAACATTGATTGCATCCAAAATTTTTCTTGGTCATTAAAAAGCAAAGCATCTAAAGTATTTTACAGAAATGCTAGTTTATAAAACACTGACTTTGATTCATAGTAAGTAATTAATAAATGCTTAGTAAATAATTTAGTTCCATAAAAACAAGCAAAGAATACTTTTTTAATAAATATAACTCAAATTTGTGTAAGATCATATACTTTTATTATAGGCACTAAAGAAAAGTCTGCCAAAATAAATTTGTAGAAGAGAATTTGTTTCTATGAAATAAATTGTGAGAAAGGATCTCAGAATCATTTAGTAAAGTCCCCTTCTAACTACAACCTGATAATGTTATGTGACTTAATTAAACCACATAATTTGTTTTCAGAGAACAAATAGGAACTCATAATTTCCCCCTTTTGCTCAATCATGTGCTCTATCTATTAATCCATTACTCCATTAATTCAATCATTTGCCCTATTACTATCCAGGGATCATCCTCCTCCAAGGCTAATAATGTCATTGTTTTTCCTATTTTCAACAACTTCTCTCACAGATCCCCTTCTCCCCTTTCCCAGTTTATTTTCTCATTTCCTTTCACATGGAATATTAAGAATGCCTTCAAGATTTCATTTAATTGCCTCCTACAGCAAGAGCTTTTCTGATCCTCTACATTCTGGTAATCTCCCTCCCCAAACTATCATATTGATTTATTTTGTACATATATATTTTGTACATATATATAACATATATCTCTATCTCTCTCTCTCTCTCTCTCTGTCTCTCTCTCTCTCTCTCTATATATATATATATAAAGCACTATATATATATATATATATAAAGCACTATATATATATATATAAAGCACTATATATATATATATATATAAAGCACTTTAAGATTTGAAAAGTACTTTGCTAAATCATTTTGTCCTCAAAAGTCCTATAAGTTAGATGATATTATTATCCCCATTTTTAGACAAAAACCTAAACTAAGAGAAGTTAAATAACTTGTCCAACATCATACAGCCAGTAAGTGTTGGGAAAAATTAAACTCAAGGCATTCTGACACCAAGTCCTGAAGTGATATCATAGGAACAAATATTAATCATTTTTCTAGAATATATCCCAATTATTTTCCAGAAATACTTAGACAAGTTCCTAGTTTCATGCTTAGTTTTCTATCATACCTGACATCCTGTAGTTCTACAGGACAGTTTGTTTGCAACTTTTATCGTTTTTTCAAGTCAACTAGATGTGAAAAGAAAATTTAGAATAATTTTAATTTGCATATCTCCTATAAGTAATAATGTGATGAGTGTAGGCAAAACCAAATGCACAGTGAGTCAAGAGTTTGAGCACTTGTGGTAAGACTACCTTACTGGTCAGAGACACTACACTGCCTAAGAACAGTTATATCAAGTGTTTTCTCAGAGTGGTTGATGTAAGGTGGAAGGAAGGAACATGAAGAACAAAGATTATAAATGACATTAGACTCAAATATTCTCAAAAGAAAGCAAAACAAATAATAAATAAGAATAGAACTGAGTGAAATCTTATAATAGATCTCATTTACCCCATTTAGATATAATTTTGGTAAATTGTTTTTGTTGCATTTGGATTTAAAGTAGCTAAATTGAATATTTCCTTAGCAAAATGCCTAGTAATAATCACTGTACTTACTATATGTAATAGGAAATTAATAAGTGCTCGGTGATTGACTAACTGCTTATTTGAATTTTTTACTACTTTTCAATGTATACTTAGAAAGAACTGATAAATCATATAATACTTTTTTGCACTACTCAAAAGTCTAGATGTTAGCTAATATTTACATATATCATCAGGAGCAGCAACAGAAACACAAAAACATATACCTTGAATAGTACCAGAATGAATCAGCTTGGAGCTGATTTCTTTGACTGCTATATTGAAATTTGAAAGAGACCTCAAATATGATCTAATAAAAAACACATCATTTTTCAAATGTAGAAAGAGAATTCTAGAGATGCTTCAATTAGCCCCAAGGTCATAGAACTACTAAGTGATAGAGCCCGAATTTAAAGTTCATATTCCTCTGACTGAATCCAGTATTCTTTGGATTGTGTTAGAAAGCATTTCCTAAATTCACCTCTTCTGTAAGATCATTGTAATTATAATTACTTATTTTTCAGTGCCTATACCAAATATGAAAAAGGAAAGATGGAAGTAAAATGAACAAGGGAAAAAATTTTCCAATTTAGAAGAGTCTGGCTCTCATTTCTAGGACCCTCTGAAAAAAGTGAGGCAATTTAAAGGAGAAGCTATATCTAGGAAGAGGGAAAGTATGAAGGGAAGGAGCAAAAAAGTAAAACTATAGTCTATCCCAGAAGCAGTGTTCTAAAAATCAGAATTTTTATTATTAAGGAACTATATGTTCAGATTCAAAATGTTGTAGCTATATAATTTAGGCTATGAATTTTTCCCTAAGTTGATTTTTTTGACTGAAAACAGTAGATTCTCTTTCAGGGTTAAGAGGCAAAGAACTGAAATAGTTTACCCAACCTTGAAGTCTTAAATTTGAATGTATGCATTTTACATTTTAGAGCACAAGGAACTCCAGAAAAAGAGAACACAACAGGAGCAAACCTTTATTGGGAAGGAGGGGAAAAGAGTGAGAAATTATGACATTCAAAAATAAGAAAAGCAGGGCATCTCGGGGCGCAGTGAATTGAGCACAGGTCCTGGAGTAAGGAGTACCTGAGTTCAAATTTGGCCTCAGACACTTAATAATTACCTAGCTGTGTGGCCTTGGGTAAGCCACTTAACCCGATTGCCTTGCAAAAAAAAAAAGAAGAAAATCAGGAAAAGAGTGGCAATGAAACATTTAAATATACACAGAAGGGAGAATGACATTCAGAAAGATTTTATTACTACATTGTTAAATTTAGTAAATTTAACATACACTTTAAAATATTACATTGCCTCCAATTCTAAATGTAACCCTTTATGTGCATGCCTTCAACTAACTCTAAATGTGTTCTTTAAGTGCCTCTGACTCTAACCCCAAATGTATTTAACCCTAACCATAATAATTTTAGAACTTCATTGACAGTCCTAATTTTTATTCTTTTCTGACAATCATGATAAATTTATAGTAAAAAAGAAAATTTTCAAAAAAGGGAAAACCCGATTCTCACTTGTTCTACTTGCTGGTGTAATTCAAATTAAAGAGCTCATCCTGCATTTACCATTTTAAAAATTAATGAAAATAAAATATAACGTCAATGAGAAATGTACACTAAAAAAGAGTACTGGTTAATAGAAATGCAAGGTGAATAATGAAAAATACAGGTTTTAAAGTCAGAGGACTGAAGTTCAAATGATGCCTTTAAGGAATATCTACAGTTTGACTTCAGTAAGGTCATTCAGCTTCTGTTGGCTGCAATAATCTCATCTATAACATGAAGGGGATGAACTAGAAAGTCTCTGAGATAAACTATTATTTTAGATCCATGATTCCATGACATTAGTAGAAATTATATATGGACATTGAAATTCTGAACACATCTATAAATTAAGTAGTAATGACTAATAACTAAAATTTCAGAACACAATTTTGAATTTTATGAACTTTTATGAAATATATGTATACATAATACACACACACACACACACACATATATATATGTAGATGGATAGGTTTTAATGTTTTCAATATACAAATCAACTATTTATTAAATACTATATGACAGGCATTGTGCCTGTCAATTTGAAAACCAAATAAATAAATGAAGTAATCTCTATTTTTATAAAGTTTAAAGGTTGTTTTAAAGGTGAAAATAAGGACATATCTAGGTAAATGTAGAATAAATATAAAGAAAATAAATGCATATACACATAAAGTAGTCAATTGCAAGGCAGTTTGAGAATGACAATATTAGGTTTTTAAGTTGTTTTCTGAGAAGAATGAGAATATTGATTCTCCTTTCAATCACAGAAGGACCCATACAAATCCTGCAAAAATTTTCCTGTTATTAAAAAACTGAATGAGCTAATAGTGTTATTATCAGATGAATGACCATCCTGTACTACATTCTTTAGGACAGAGCAATTCACAGTGAGAATCTAGAAAAGTATGAAGGTTTTGTGATCTGTATTGATAGAGGGAATACTCACAAATTATTGAAGCATAAATTACACTTTTGGGCAGCAAGCAATAATGATTCTTTATTCTCTAACCTTAGACATTAATACTTGTAAGCTGATATGACATAATTTGCTTTAGTACTGTCACAGATGCAGAAACAAAAAAAAGTCAGATTGTCAGCAAGAGATATCTGTCATCTATCCCTAAAAATAGAAAAAAAAGCTGAAATGCAATGCAAGAGAAGGGGGGAAGCTTAAAATTTCAGCCTGGTTTTGGTTCTAAAACTCGTGAAATGAGAAAAGTTGTCAGAACTCTCAAAAAACAGTTTTATTTAGCTGAAAAAAATTTCCTAATAAGAAAGGGCAAATGAATTGTGAAACTAGAAAAACAGGAAAGAAAAACAGTCATAGACATTGCAGTATCCATTGTCCCCTAGCTAGCAAATAAAAGTATAAAGTGAGCAATTCATTTGTCTGGATATTTTTTTAAGGTCACACATTATAATCTTTTTGCAATACTTGGTCAGAAAAAAAAATATGAGATCTCTTCAAGAAAGAATTGTTGGATTTTTAATTGACTTTTTGAATGGGGTTCAATAATCCTGAGTATCTGGATGTTTTTCTTTTTCTGTGTGTGTGTGTGTGTGTGTGTGTGTGTATGTGTGTGCACATGTGCACATTTATGTCACTGGGGAAGTTTTATGTATCAAGCTGTACTGAAAGTTGTTTGAGATCTTCAACTAGAAAACATTCAAGGGATTAGCACCGATGACACAAGTCAGAGTCCTCCCTTATATTCAGGAGTATATTTATGTAAGACAATATAATTCCCTGAGGAGGAAGGTAGTTACAGAATAGAAAGTGATGATCCTAGGGAAAAAAGCAATATTTTTCTTTATAAAAATATGAGCACAAGATTTGATATGACTTTGATGAAGGGTAATCAATTAGGTAGAAAACAAGCAAAGAGGAAGCAGTAGCATAATATTGGGTCATGAGAAAGAAGAGGTGACATAATAGAGGTCAACTTATTGGATATTTTTAAGGAATATGTATAATACTAACACATGTATTTAATATCATTTCTCTTCCTCTGGTTCTGATTTAAAATAATATGATTCCCTTAAAAGGTCAAGTTTGTTGAGTCCAGCCTCAAACTTGATTGGAAAAAGTTCATATTGAAGAAAGCTATCACCATATGTTTTCAATACAATATTGAAGCTAAGGTCAAAATCTCAGATGAAAATGGAACTAGTTAAAGCTAGAGAAGAAATGTTTGTTCCATCTCAGAGGTTCTGAGAAGCATCCATATGAGAAGACAATATATTGCTTTGGACTAAGATGTTTCTGGCTGTTCCAAGAAGATAAGATGAATCTGACATCCAAGAAAGTCTCAGGTCTCTGGAGCTATAAAACAAAATTATCATGCAATATTTTTAAATTTTATTTTCAATTAGATTTTATTTAAAAATATAAGGATATGATGAAGGAATTAAGAAAACTAAACTAGTCACAAGTCAAATAATAAGAGAGTAAACCTAATTTGTCTTTTGTCCCTTTTCCTTTGATTTACAACTTGATACTATTTAATAGTTTACCTGTCAAACATATGTTTAAGGGAAGAGTTTATGACCCAATAGGAGACAGAGAACATTATGAGAAGTAAAATGGATGATTTCAATTATATTAAATTAAAAAAAATTTGCATAAAAATATAATGCAGCCAAGATGAGAAGGAAGGTGGCTGAAGGAACTAAAAAGTTTTAGCCTAGAGAGGAGAAGATTTAGTAGGGATCTGATAAATGTTTTCAAGTACTAGAGTGAGTATGCTATGAAGGAAAAAACAGACTTCTATTTGGCATCAGATTCTGAGCTAGAACAATGGATATTACTTCTTAACAATTAAAGTTGGTCCAATATGGAAAAAAATGTATTAAGGGAAGAGATGAGAGGACCTAACCACTACTGGACTGGAGGATTGAGGAGTTGAGGATACCTATTTTGGGGTTCTGGTTACCTAGGAGGATAGTTGTATATTAATAAATGTTGTAAAGTTAGGAATAAGAGAAATCTTGAGCAAAATATGTTGAGTTCAATTTGTTTATCTATTGAATTTCAGATGTCTACAAGATATCTAGTTAAAACATAAACAGCAGTTGGAGATGTGAGACTAGAGGTCAGGAGAGAAGTCAGGACAGGGGAAGTAGATTTGTGAGTTATTTGCATAATCATTATAATTTAAGCAATGAAAGTTGAAAAAATATAGAGATAAATAATGGAAGGCATATTAATAAGATATTGGTAAAGTTGTAAATGGACTAAATTATCCTGGAAAATAATCTGAAATTATGCTATAAAAGATGAAGAAAATGATCATACTCTAAACAAGAAATCCCACTGCTAAGAATATATCTAAAGGAGGTATAAGACAGAATAAGAAGCACAAAAAACATCAAAATATTCATAGCAGCAGTATTTTTGTGATAACAAAAAAATCAGAAGATAAATCAATGTCTACCAATTAGGAGATGACTAAATAAGTTAGGATGGATGGAAGCAATGAACATTTATTGTCCCTGTACACTTTATCCCTATCATAGTAATTTCAGTCAATAGATAAAGAGGAAAAACTATGCTTCATAAATAAACTTGTATACATAATAGAATATCTGTATTTGGAGCTTTTGTGATAGAATTCTAGGATTTTCTCAGATTCATAACAAAATCACTAGGTGTGATAAAAATGGCAAAAATTACTAAACTTTTTTTTTTCCATTCAAGCAGTGCATTTAACAGGCTAAAAACAAAGGGCAAGTAATTCTCTTGGGGAATTTAATATATCTGATACTAGAAAAGCATGTGAAGTTATTTCCATGGCAACAAGTATCAAAGCAAGTAGATTCCCCCTAGAATGTGACAATTTCAAATAGAAAAGAAATACTAACTAGATGACTTGAAATTATTTATATATCTCTGGGCATGCAAATGAATGAATATTCATATATGTAAAATTATATGTATAAATATAAATATGTATATATATATACATATATAATTTGTATATATATATACTTGTTTATCAAAACAGTCATTTATTTTCAGGATTAAATGTATAAAGATAAAGACACAATATTTCTTCCTGACAAAAAAAAATACTGAAGCATTAAATCTTTCTGAATTTTAAAGTTTTATTGATTTTTTAATAGCATATTCATTTTTCTAAAAATATATGTTTTCTCCTTATCTGACAAGACTACTTTTATAAGAAAGGTGGTTTTTTAAGTTCATATATATATATATATATATATATATATATGAAGATACACATACATACATACACAAACACCCACAACCACACACACACACACACACACACACACACACACACACACAGGGTGGAAAATCCACAGCTCTCTTGATGAGACCTAGAGAATAGAGGTAGAAAATATTAGCTAATTGACTTGCTAATCTTTGGAAAAAATCATTTGGCACTGTCTCTAAATTCCAAATTCTACATTTGACCTCATAGGTAGCGTAGTACAAAGAACACTGACCTTGGAGTCAGGAGGACAGGAGATTGGATCTACCTGTATGATGTTGGTCAAGTCACTTAACCCTGATTGCCTCACATCCAGGTCCATCTCCTGTCATCCTGATTCATATCTAGTCACTGGACCCAGATGACTCTGGAGGAGCTTGGGCTTGTATGGAATCACTTCCATGATGTCATGATCCCCTTTGAAGGACAAACATAAGGTATAAGATATTATTCAAGGAACAATTATCTACTTTCATCCTCATTAATAATAACTCTCTGGGGTTTTTTTTTGCTTTTTTTGACAGGTAATGGGGCTAAATGACTTGCCCAAGGTCACACAGTTATGTAATTATTAAGTGTCTGATGTTATATTTTGAACTCTGGCCCTCCTGACTCCAGGGCCGGTGATCCATCCACTTTGCCACCTAGCTGCCCCAGTAATAATTCTTAAAGTTGGTTTCAAAGGAAAATAAAACCCATCAGATTTGTCACTCCTCTTTATAAAAAAGTAAGCTATCATGTGATAACTAGGTGGCACAGTGGATAAAACACTGGATCAGAAGTGAGGAAGACCTAGTTCAAATTCTTACTTGCTAGTTTGTGTGATCCTGAGCAAATCATTTAAATCCCCAAATGGGATCAAGAAAAGTTGGCCATGACTGAAACAACTAAACAACAGGATATCATGATGGAAGAATGGAATTAAAATGCATATCAATATATTAAACATAAAATTTAAGTTAAACTCTTTTTTTTTAGTTTTTTTTTTTTTTTGCAAGGCAAATGGAGTTAAGTGGCTTGCACAAGGCCACACAGCTAGGTAATTATTAAGTGTCTGAGACCAGATTTGAATCCAGGTACTCCTGACTCCAGGACTGGTTCTTTATCCACTGTGCCACCTAGCTGCCCCAGTTAAACTCTTTAAGAATTATGTAATTATTCTCATATATGTATCTGTAACAATAAAAAAACTTTTTATATTTTGTTCCCCCCCTCATAAAATGCCATAAGGATTTTTATGGCATTGTTTCTTGCTGAGTTCATTCTTTATTTTGATCATAGTGACACATGACTATAAAAGATGGTTACTAATATATTCCTTTACCAATAATGATTTAGGAAATAATTTTAATGAAAAGAATACCATAAAAGACAGAAGGAAATCTAGGTTCATGATTGGCATTGCTACAAACTTTTATCTTGCTGCTTGACTTTTTGAAAAGTATTTCGTTTCTCCACTCTCAGTTTATTCACTAATAAAATGGAGATTTCAAAAGAAGCAGAAGGATTTTGCCTTACTCCCTAGTATTATTGAAAGGTTTAAAACAAATGAGGTGAAGGATTTTAATATATAGATCACTATAATAGGCAAGAAATTAGCCTAAGGGAAAAAAATCACTTCCAGTTGCGGGAAATTAAGAAAATCTTCATATAGAAGATAGCCTTGAGGAAGAAAAGAATATTCTAATTATCACATCTTAAGGCCTATCAATTTCAAGAATTCTAATTCCTTCAGGAAGCTCTTTTAGTATTCCTCAAGACATTCATCAGGTAAATCGTGGCCAATACTTTTCACTGATGCTGCCTAAATTCAATTTGCTTTAATCAAATAAATATTCAGTGTCTCTTATGGATAAGATACTGCTAGGTATTTTGGAATAAGGAGATATAAGGTATAGTTTCTACCCTCCAGGAGCATTCAGACTGTAAGGGAAATAGCAGACCTAATAGAAGACTACTACTGGAAGATGGAACATAACATTTTAGCACTGGGAAAAAAGCTAGTGATCATCTACTTCGATCTCCTAATTTTCAACTGACCTAATAGATGCAGGGAGAAGAAAGGACTCATTTAAAAATCACAAAGAAAATAAAATAAGTGAATCAATAATGTATAAAATGCTTTAATAGATCCAATATGCAGTAGCAAGCTCATAGATGGACTTGACCTCCCATACTGAATTTAAAAGGGTTTGGGTTTCAATAGGTCCCTAATATTCCATTATTTTTAGTTAATTCTTCAAATTAAAAAATGATTTGCAGCATATTTCCTTCATAGAAGGTTTTAGTTCTCAAACATATAGTAAACTGAACCAAATTTATAGAAAATAAGAGCCATTCCCCAATTGGTAAATGGTCAAAGGATACAACAGGCAATTTTCAAAAGAAATCAAAGCTATCATTCATAATATTAAAAAAAGCACAAAATCTAAATCATTAGAGAATACAATACAAATTAAAATTACTTATCAGATTGACTAAAACAAGAGAAAAGGAAAATAACAAATGCTGGAGGGTATGTGGAAAAATTGGAACATGAATACACTTTTGTCAGAATTGTGAATTAGTCCAACCATTCAGAGAACAATTTAAACTATACCAAAAAGGCTTTAATCCAACAATAACCTATTAGTCTATATTGCAAAGAGATCAATAAAAATAGAAAAATTTATAAGTACTATTTTTGTATTGGCAAAGAGTGCCATCAATTGTACCCATCAATCATGATATAGCTAAACAAGTCTTGGTATAGTTATGCTTTTTATATTGTGGTGCTTAGGAGTATAGCACCCCTGAGAACTGGAAATTCCACTTAAAATTCTTTCATCCTCCCTTCATACTAGTGAAGAAGTATGAATTATTATGATATTAAAGAATAAAATATGTTGATGTTAAACAATATTATACATATATTTATGCATTTCTGAGTTTCTAAACTTTTCCTGTGTCATCTGTTGGCCTTCAGGTATCATCTTTGATTTCCCCAAAACACTTAAAAATTCCTATTTAATTTCTTATTCCAACCTGCAATAAATCCCCACAATGGGGAAAGTTGCAATGTGGAAGGAATAACTATAAATGATTTATGATGGAATGTAATTGTGTTCTAAGAAATGCCAAGAAGGTTGGTTTGAGGTAACCCTGGGAAGTGAAATGAGCAGAATCAAGAGAATTTTGCACACACTAACAACAATACTATAATAATAATCAATCATGAAGTTCTCAGTGCTCTAATCAAGACTATGATCCAAGATAATTCCAAAAGGTCCATGTTGAAACATTCTATCTGCCCACACAGAGAAACTCAATGAACTCTGAGTATAGATTGAAGCAAACTTTTTTTAAATTTTCTGTATATTTCTTGCATCTTATTTTTTATTTCTTTTGCAACAAGGCTATTATAGAAATGTTTTACATAACTTCACCGATATGATGTCATATAATTTATATTTTTGTTGTCCTGCTCAATCAGTGGTAGAGTCTGATTAATGGTTTTAGTTCAGTTTCTCACCTAAAGTAAGATAAACTCAAGAAAGGGAAGAACATGAGATATTTTGTTATTATTACAATAAAGGTAAAGTCCCAGAAAGCATACCACAACAATAACTAATAATTCATAAGTATTATAAGTATATAATTATAATTAAGATAATGAAAGAGATAAGAAACATCGTCAATGACAATCAAAAAAGATAGATTTTTGCTAATAGATAATCAATTAAATGAATTGGGGAACTCTGACTTGTGAAAAAAAAAAACCTCAGGCTGCGGAATCTCAAAAATTCAACCCTTTTTACAATCCATATCAGAAGGGTCCCAGGCAGTGCATCCTCTCCATGAGTGAGATACCAAAAGGGATCCATGCAAGATTTGTGTAATTATAGGATTCTGGACAATGAAGGCATGCTGCAAGTATCTATGTGACTGTGGGAGAAAATCTATCCTGAAACTGGTCTAGTTTCAGGATGAATGCCCAATGCTTCAGGTAATTAAAGAAAAAGGAGATGTGCTTACAGGATTGGCCAAGTTCTCCCCTCCTTATCAGGGACTGGCTAGATTCCCAAATATATGACTATTTTGCTACAAGGTCATCATGACCCTAATTTGTTTTACTATTTTTGTTCAGACCATATTAGGGACATGGATGAGCTTCATTAATTAATCATTCAGGTGGGAAGGAGAGAATTTGGAATGTTTTTTTAATGAATGTTAAAAATAAATAGTTAGTTCATTCTAACTGTTAAAAATATTGCATCCCATTAGTCCCCCTTAATAGGGGTTATAGATAGAAAAAAAGTAGATTAAAAGAGTGGGAACTTCATTTCAATCTACAGGAATTAGGAAAAATTTCTTAGAAAGGATGACCTCAATGGAGAAATGGACATTCCAACTGTTACCTCTTCAAGGCATACTTATTTCAAGAATTCTACCTCCTTTTGGAAACTCTCTTTACTATTGCTTAACAGAAATATATTTTTTCCTCACTCTGTTCTCAATTACCAATTAATACCATTAATATAATTATTTTTAAATATAATTAATTTTGCAATCTATCTTTAAATATTTTATGTATTTGTGTATGTTTCACTTGTCCTATAAGATTATAAGATCCATAAGTATAAGAACATCCCTTTACTACATTTCTATCACCTTATTACATTTTCTATCATCTTATTCAATCAAAATTGATAAGAGCTTAATAAAGGACCAATAAATTACTGAATAATATTAATAATGTTTCACATTATATAGTATATGTACACACTCTTATAAAATTCATTCCTCACAATAATTTTTAAAGGAACCTAGTTAAGATGTCCTGAAGAAGCCTAGCTTTTCCACAAACATTCCAGAAAAGTTTTGAAAATATCCCAGAAGGAAGAATGATAGGAAATATCAAATCATAAAAAGAGTAATTCACTCTTCTAAGAAGCCATAAGAACCCTTTCAGAGACCTGTGGACATCTTGAGTTATGACAAAATTGGGAAGAAGAAATCCAAATTCACATATTGGAGCCTAAAATCAAGGTGAACACTGGACTAGCAGAGCAGCTGGAGACAGTCACCATAGTTCACTGCCCAGGGAGAAAGGGCTACATAGTTAAGGGATATTGAAGACCATCCAAAAAGCCAGTAGCTATGCTGTTTTTTTGTCAGATCACACTAGAGTCATAGAGGAAAAGAAAGCAAACACAATGCTCAGTTCGATTCTTCATCAGGGAAACCTATAAGAAGATCAAGATCAGTACTCATATCAGAGTTACTATAAACAATACTACCCACATAGCGAAGGGAAGTTCCTAGCATGCTGAAGACTTGCAAGAAGTCTACAACCAGTGTAATCTGTCAAATCTGATTGGGATATGTCATAGCCAAAGCAGGTTGAGAAAAGTGAAAATATGATCTTTGACCAAAACCTATTGGGGTATGCCAGAAGACAAACCCAGAAATGAGAAATTCTTGCAGAGGATGAGACCAAGCCACTAAATTAAGAACTACAGCCTCAAAAGCAACATTATCAGAGCCCAGATGGAGGCTTGAAGCTAACATGCTCCCAGAGCTTTTCCCTATCGAAAATAAATAAAGCCCCTACTCTGAAGTTCAAGTTACAGATCGCACCAAGAAAAAGAGAAAATTCAAAGAAGTTTTCAGTGGTAAACTTCAGGGAGAAGCAACAGTAAAGGTCTGTCTCTTTTGAAGAAAAAGGGCAAGTAAAATCCAGAATGCTGGAGAGCTGGAAAGTCAGAGAGAGACTTTTACCCACAGTGCAATACATATCCCAATAGCTTGACAATAGCAGAAGGCCCAGAACCTAGATAGCAAGCCATCAAGGAGGGTTCAACCCCAAAGTCTGAACCCTGTCAACACCAGGGAAAAAACAGGCCTGGGTCAGAAACAAACCACTGCTAAGTCTGAACCTGGACATGAAGTAGGAACAAAGCTCTGCTAAGAAGAGACCTGTACTGCATAGGAAACATCTTGGTCAACAACAATTCAGGGAATAGAAACTCAGACCCATGCAAGAAAAGAAAAAGAAAAGCTTGGATCTATGCTCCCTAACCCCAGGAGCAGAACTAAAACAACAAAGTTGAACAAAAAAGCTAAAAGAGCTCTCACTATAGAAAAGTACTTTACAGACAAAGATAATAACAATATCATGTCAAAAGAATAAATGGAAGTCATCAGGAAAATAATGAAAAATTGGCCAGAGAATTCAACACCTTTATAAAGGAAGCACAAACATAAATGAAGAAAATAAAACCCTAAAAACTAGAATTGAACAAATGGAAACCAATGAATCTATGATACTACAAAATTCCATCAGACAAAATAAAAAGACTGAAAAACTTGAAGAAAATGTAAAGTACCTTTTAGGGAAAATAAATGACCTGGAAAATAAATCCAGGAGAGGCAATCTACAAATCATCCTTATACCAGAAGGACTAGATCAGGAAAAAGAACCTGGAAAAGATTAAGCAAGTATTTATTAGGTAAAACTGTCCAAATATATGAGAATAAGAAAACAATGTAGCCATTAAAAAATACACAGAACCCTTCCAGAAAGAAACCTCAGTATATAAACTCCAAGGACTGGTGTAGACATTCTGGAACTCTCAAGTAGAGAAGAGATTTCTGCAAGTGGCAAATAGAAAACAATTCAAATACAATAGAAATATAATTAGAACACACAGGACCAATCAGCCTCAACAATGAAGGATTGGAAGACCTGGAATACCATGTATCAGAGGACAAAGGATTTGGGATTACAACCCAGAATTCACTATCCTACAAAATGCAGCATATACTGTCAGGGAATGACGTGAATGTTCAATGAAATAGAGGACTTCCAGAATTTCCTGACACAAAGACTAGAACTGAACAGAGAATTCAATTGACAAATACATGACTCAAGAGTGACATAAAAAGATAAATGAAAAGGGGAAGGAAAAATAAAACAAATGTTGGTCAAGACCATCGAATTGTATGCAAACATAAAAGAGAAGATATAACACTTCTAATTCTTGAGAAGTTTAGTTCTCTCAGTATAATTAAAGGGTTGAATATAATTGAAGAGACTGAACTTAAAGAATATGAATATAGTTGGATCTGGACTTTCCATTGAAGAGGTGCAAGATAACATCCCTATTGTTGAGACAAAAAGCCCTGCTGAAATGCAAGGGTGTTAACTTTAAACATAAGTATCTTTGATCCCTGTTAAGTCTGCTACTATGACAAAGCTTAGCAATTTGTCTGATGAGGGTATCATAAATAGTCCTGAGTTAATAACTTACAATGATTTGAAAAGTTCTTCAAGTGAGGCCTCCAAAGCCTCCCATTTCTTAGAGCCCTTTACGATTCTTATAGTTAATTAAATCAGGGTTTGACTTGATCCTTGCTTCCCTTAACAAAGGATTAAATATCTAAGTATGATTAAATGTTAGAGAAAATAGACCTGGGGGAGGGTTAAAAATAGTTCAAAAAATGATTTGATTTTGGGTGAAACTTTGGCTAGTAAAGCAGAAATGTGTGACCTGGGAGGGTACTTGAAAAGGGGATAAGAAAAAATGATGATAATAATAATAATTTAATGAAATTGGAGACACTGCCGCCACTTTTCAAGCCATCAAGTAATCAATCTGCGATGATACTTTGTGATTATATTTTTATTACACTATGAGTTTATTAAGCAAACAAATAATCAAAGTGATTGATGATACTTGATTAATAGAACTCGAGAGAAAAATAACATCAGGTGAAGAGGCACAAAGATTTATACTTTTAGAGGTAAAGAAAGGAGATTGTGAACACTGAGTAAATGTTATTCAATAGATTTGGCCCAGAGAGGGAATTCTCACTTGGGTTTAAAATCCATCCAAATGTACAGGGGGACAGTAAAAGGGAAAGATAAGCTAAGAAGGGACTAATAATAAGGAAGTGAAGGTATAAGTGAAAATAAACTGAAAGTTCAATTTTAAAAGAAAAGTTAAAGGGGAAATGGAGTAAAACTTTGGTGAGGAAGAATAAAAGGAAAGGAAAAAGGAAAATATATATGGAGAAAGACAGCACAGAGAAAGAAATACAGAATTAATAATATTAACTGTAAATATGAATGGGATGAACTGTCCTATAAACAGAAGTGGATGGAAAAATAGATCAAAAACCAGTATCCTACAATATATTGTTCAGAAGAAATGCATTTGAAGCAGAGAGATATGTACACAGGGTAAAGGTAAAAGGATGGAGTAAAATATATTATGCCTCAACTGAAGTAAAAAAACTCAAGGGTAGCAATCCTGATCTCAGATAAAGTAAAAGCAAAAAATTGATCTCATTAAAAGGGACAAGGAAGGAAACTGTATTTTATTAAAAGGCACCATTGATAATGAAACTACATCAATATTAAACATATATGTACTCAGTTCTATAGCATCCAAATTCCTATAGGAAAAACTGAGTGCATTCCAAGGAGGCACAGACAGCAAAATTTTAATAAATGGAGAACTTAACTGCTCTCTCTCAGAACTAGCTAAATCCAAACACAATATAAATAAGAAGGAAGTTAAGAAGGTGATATGAAAGAGCCCTGGAGAAAACCTAATGGGGATAGAAAAGAAAGTACCTTTTTCTCATTAGCTCATGGCACCCATATGAAAACTGATCATATACTAGGACATAAGAACCTTATAATTAAATGTAGAAAGGCAGAAATAACAAATATATACTTTTCAGACCATGATAAAATGAAAATTAGGTGTATTTAAGGGCAATAGAAAGGTAAGTCATAAATTAATTGGAAACTAAATAACAATCTTACATATTGGGTGGATCAATTAGCAAATCATAGAAATAATCAATAATTATATCCAAGAAAATGATACTAACTCATATTAAATTTTTTGTGATGCAGCCAAGGCAGTTTTGAAAGGAAGGTTTATATCTCTAAATGCCTATATGAAAAAAATAATGAAATATAAAATCAATGAATTGGGTATGGAACTAAAAGATCTACAGAAAGAATAAATTTAAGATCCCCAATTAAAAAACAAATAAGAAATTCAGAAAATCAAGGAAGAGATTAATAAAACTGAAAACAAGAAAACCATTGATCTCATAAATAAAACTCGTTTGGTTTTATGGAAAAGCCAATAAAATATGCAAATTTTTGCTTAAAATAAAAGAAATATAAGCAAATTACCAGAGCATAAAGGTGAATGAAACATCAATGAGGAGGAAATTAAAGAGATAATTTAGAGCTAATTTTCAGAAATGTAAGCCAATAAATTTGGTAACCTAAGTGAAAGGAATGTATATTTACAAAAATAAAAGCTTCCTGGATTAACAGAAGAGGAAATAAAATACTAAAATAATCCCATTTCAGAAAAATAACTTAAAGAAACTATGAATAAACTCCCTAAGAAAAAGTCTCCAGGTCCAGTTGGATTTACAAATGAATTCTACCAGACATTTAAGGAACAATTAAATCCTATTCTACACAAATAATTTTAAAGAGATAGGAGTAGAAGGAGTTCTGCCAAATGCTTTTATGACACCAACATGTTGCTGATATCTAAATCACGAAGAACCCAAAAAGTAAAAGTGAACTATAGATCAAGCTCCCTAATGAATATTGATGGAAAAATCTTTTTTTTTAGGTTCCTTGTGAGGCAATGGGTGAAGTGGCTTGCCCAAGTCCACACATCTAGGCCACTATTAAATGTGTGAGGATGGATTTGAACTCAGGTACTCCTGACTCCAGGGCCAATGCTCTATCCATTGTGCCACCTAGCCACCTTGATGCAAAAGTCTCAAATAAAATTTTAGCAATGTTACTACAGCATGTTATTAATAGGATAATATACCATTATCAGGTAGGATTTATACCAGGTAGGCAGGATTGTTCAATATTAGAGAAATACTAAACATAATTGCACATATCAAGAGCAAAACCAATAGAAATCATATGACTATCCCAAAAGATGCTGAGAAAGACTGATAAAATACATTATCCATTCTATTCCTTTTAAAAACACTAAAAAGTTTAGGAATAAATGGAGTTGTCTTTAAAATAATAAATAGTATGGGAATTCCATCAAGATGGTAGAGAGAAGACAGGCACTGCATTAAGTGCCCCTCTTTCCCCTCAAAAATAACATGAAAGATACCTTAATAGAAATTCAATCAACAAAACCCAGAAAGAGAAGATAGGAGAACACCTACCAACAAGGTCTGTCTCAGGGGACCATGGGTAAACCTGGAGGGAAGACCAGAGGGCCAGTGCAGGGACAGACACTGGTGGGAGTCAGAGGAATAGACTCAGCCGTAGAGACTTTGGTGAGTGACACGTGCAAGATATAACTTTAGGCATGGAATCTTTGGCCAAGGGGAGAGGAGCTATGGGAAGGTGAGTTCTAGTACAGAGAGTTTCAGAGCTTGCATGGAGAACAACCAACTGGACCTGGGACCTGAGCTCCATACTTTCAATGTAGCCCTTTTCCCAGAAAAAAACAATAAACAACCCCACCCCCCTCAGGCTCAGGTGTGGACAACAGAGATCACTCAACAGAAAGAAAAATTAAGTCCCTCTGCTAGGGCTCAGCACCTTGTTAAAGGTCAACTCATTTCCCTCTGCTGAAGGCCTCTAACACTCCATAAAAAAAGTAAGCAACACTCCCTACTGGCTGGTCCATACGATTACTAAACTAAGTGAACAAAGCCTCTAGGATCTTCGAAAGCAAATCTCTGAGAGCCAGTCCCTCCAACACAAGATCCTAGAAAGATGAAGAAAGTTGAGTGAACTGGGTCCCATATAGAAATACTTAGAAGAAATAGATTCTAACCCAGAGAAAACTAGCACCTCTGAGGAGAATATGAATTGGTCTCCAGCCCAGAAAAACTTCCTTGAAGAAATGAGGAAGGAGTTTAAAAATCAATTGGAAAAATTGGGAAAAGAAACTCAAGAGAAAATTAACAACTTTCAGCAAGAAAATAAATCCTTGGAAAATACAATTGGATAAATACAAAAGGAAAATAACTCAGATCTTCAATGGGGCAAATGAAAAAAGAAAATAATTCTCTGAAATTCTCAATTGGGTAAATGCAAAAGAGAAAAAAATTCTCTCAAAATCAGACTTGGGCAAATGGAAAACTCCTTCAAAAAACAGAATTGACCAGGGGCAGCTAGGTGGCACAATGGACAAAGCACCGGCCCTGGAGTCAGGAGTACCTGAGTACAAATCCTGACTAAAACACTGAATAATTACCTAGCTGTGTCACCTTGGACAAGCCACTTAGCCCCATTGCCTTGTGAAAACTAAAAACAACAACAACAACAACAAAAAAAGAACTGAGTAACTGGAAAAGGAGTTGCAAAAGGTAAATGAAGAAAATTCTCTTAAAAAAAAGAATGGAATTGGTGAAAACTGATGACTTCATGAGACAACAAGATTCTGTTAAACAAAACAAAAACACTGAAAAAATAGAAGAAAATGTAAAATACCTCATCAGCAAAAGCACTGACCTCAAGAACACATAAAGAAGGGACAACCTGAAAAATATTAGGCTTCTTGAAAACATTGAAGAGAAAAAAAACAAACCTGGACTTAATATGACTTAATATTACAGGATTTAGTGATGGAAAATTTACCTGATATCATGAAACCAGAGGGCAAAATAGTTATTGAAAGAATACATCGATCCCTACTGGAAAGAGATCCTGAAATGAAAATACCAAGGAATGTTGTGGCCAAATTCCAGAACTATAAGATAAAAGAGAATATTCTGCAAGGAGCCCGAAAGACACAATTTAAATACCAAGAAGTCACAGTAAGTATTACACAGGACCTGGCCACATCAACATTAAGTGATCAAAGGGCCTGGAATGAGATATTCTGAAGAGCAAGGGAGAATGAATGCAGTCAAGAATCCACTACCCAGCAAAGCTGAGCTTTCTCTTCCAAGGGAAAAGATGAAGATTTAACAAAATGGGAGACTTCCAACATTTCCTGATGAAAAGACCAGAGCTAAGTAGAAAATTGGGACATCAAACAGGAGGCTCAAGAGAAAAAGTAAAAAGGTAAAATGAAAAGGTAAAAGGGGGGGGGGTAAAGAATAAAAAGTCTATCCAATAAGATGAAACTGGTTATATACCTACTTAGGAGAAGGTTTCTCATAACTCTTGAGAATTGTAACTCTATTAGTGAGAATATACTTAGAAGTGATGGACACTCAACTTTTCTGTGACACAGATAGAATGATTCAAAAACAATACCTCTTTTAAAAGGGGGACAGTAAGGAGATGGGAGGATGGAGAAGACTGAATGGGGTAAATCTCATTACATCAAGAGTTACAAATGAGTTAGTGTATTAAAAGGGAAGAAGGGAGGAGGTGAGAACCACCTGGATTTCCAATCATCAGACTTGGCTTAAAGTTAACTTACACACACTCAGTTAAGTAAAGAAAATATCTTAGGTTTCAAATAGTAAACGGAGAAAAGGGGAGGGCTGGGACATGGAAGGAGAGGAAAAAAGGGCACTAACAGAAGGAAGGGAAGGAAGAAGAGGAAAAGAGAAATGGGAAAGAAAGGTGGGGTTGATGTAGGAGGGCTAACACACTGAACATGGCAGAATTCAGAAAAAAACACTCAGGGAGGGGCAACTAGGTGGCATAGTGAATAATGTACCGGCCCCAGAGTCAGGAGTACTTGGGTTCAAATATGGTCTCAGACTCTTAATAATTACCTACCTGTGTGGCCTTGGGCAAGCCACTTAACCCTGTTTGCCTTGCAAAAACCTAAAAAAACCACTGGGGGATATGGATAAAAGGTGGGGGAAAGGAAGGAAAAATACAAATGGAAGTAAAATAGCATGGAGGGCAAGAGTTGGTAATTAAAACTTTGAAGATGAATGGGAAACATAAATAAATAGCAGAGTGAAATTAAAGCCAGAATACTCCAATATGTTGCTTACAAGAAACTCATTTAAACAGAGAAATACATATAGAGAAAAGGTAAAATGCTGGAGCAAAACATATTTTGCTTAAACTGAGGCAAAAAATTCAGGGGCAGCAATCCTTATCTTAGACAAAGCAGTTTAAAAAATAGATAGCATTAAAAAAGATAAGGAAGGAAACTATTCTCATAGAAATTCTCATAAAAAGTAACAGACAATAAAATAATTTCAATGCTAAATATGTAAACACCCAATGGTATAGCATCCAAATTCTTAGAGTAGTTGAAAGAGCTACAGGAAGACACAGATAGCAAAACTCTCCTAGTGGGAAACCTCAGCATCCCACTCTCAGATTTAAATAAATCTAATCATAGAATAAACAAGAAGGAAATTAAGGAGGTAAATAAATTGTTAGAAAACTTACATATTTGGTTTATGGATTAAATTGATTTGGGATAGAAAGAAATATATTTTTCCCTACAGAACATGGCACTTACTCAAAAATTGACCATGTACTAGGGCATAAAAACCTAATAATCAAATGCAAAAAGGCAGCAATAGTGAATATATCTTTCTCAGATTATAATACAATAAAAAATCATATGCAATATTGGGCCAGGGAGATATAGATCCAGAACTAAATAGAAACTAAATAACCTCATTTTAAAGAACGAGTGGATCAAACAACAAATTATAGAAAGAATTAATTATTTCACCCTAGATAATGACAATATTAAAACAACATACCAAAACCACTAGGATATATTCAAGGTGACTGTCAGGGGATATGTTATATCTTTAAATGCTTACATGAATAAATTAGAGGAAGAAGAAATCAATGAACTAAATATGCCACTAAAAAAAAATAGAGAAAACAAATTTAAAACCCCCAATTAAATACCAACTCTAAACTCTAAAATTTAAGGAGAAATTAATAAAATCAAAAGCAAGAAAACTATTTGGCTAATTAAGAAAAGCAAGAGCTTGATTTATGAAAAAAATGATAAAATTGATAAAACCTCTGGTCAATTTTATTACAAAAAGAAGAAAACCAAATTGCTTGTATTCTAAATGAAAAAGGTGAACTCACCACGACTGAGAAGGAAATTAAAATAATAATTCAGAACTGCTTTGCCCAACTCTATGCCAACAAATTTGACAATCCAAGTGAAATGGATGAAGTTTTACAAAACTATAAGCTACCCAGAATAAATGAAGGGGAAATTAAAAACATAAATGACCCTATCTCAGAAAAAGAAATTCAACAAACCATTATTAAACTTCCTAAGGAAAAATTTCCAGGGTCAGATGGATTCACAAGTGAATTCTACCAAACATATTCTATAATTCTATATAAACTCTTTTGAAGAATAGGGGAAGATGGAATTCTGCTTAAATCTTTCTATGATACCAATATTTTGCTGATACCTAAACCTGTAAGAGTTAAAAACAGAGAAGGAAAATTATAGACCTATCTCCCTGATGAATGTAGATGCAAAAATCTTAAATAAAATCTCAGCAAAATGATTGCAATAAGTTATCACTAGGATAATACATTATGATCAAGTAGAATTTATCCCAGGAATGCAGGGTTGGTTCAATATTAGGAAAATTGCTAGTATAATTAATTATATCTATAACAAACCTATCAGAAATCATATGATCATATAAATAGATGCTGAAAAATCTTTTGACAAAATACAGCACCTATTCCTACTAAAAACACTAGAGCGCGTAGGAATAAATGGATTTCTCTACAGAATAATAAGCAATATCTATCTGAAAACATCAACAAACATTATATGCAACAGGGATAGGCTTGAGGCAATCCCAGTAAGATAGGCGGTGAAAGAGGGACGCCCATTATCACCACTACTATTCAATATTGTATTAGAAATATTAGCTTAAACAATAAGAGAAGAAAAAGAAATTGAAGGAATTAGAATTGGGAAGGAAGAGACAAAATTCTCACTTTTTGCAGATAACGTGATGGTATACCTAGAAAATTCCAAAAAAAATTATCTTAAAAATTACTAGAAATAATTAGCAATTTTGTGGGGTGGCTAGGTGGACCAGTGGATAGAGCACTGGTCCTGAAGGCAGCAGTACCTTAGTTCAAATCCAGCCTCAGACACTCATTAATTACCTAGCTGTGTGGCCTTAGGCAAGCCAGTTGACCACATTGCCTTGCAAAAACTATATACACATATATCAAGATACAAAAGAAAGAGCTAGAAAGAAATATCTCATTTAAAGAAACCTCAGACAATATAAAATATTTGGGAGTCTACTTGCCAAGGCAGACTCAAACACTTTTTGAAAACAATTACAGTACACTTCTCACACAAGTAAAATCAGATTTAAATAACTGGCAAACATCAATTTCTCATGGCTAGGTTGAGCTAACATAATAAAAAGACAATTCTACCAAAACTAAAATATTTGTTTAGTGTCATACCAATAAAAATTCCAAAAAATTACTTTAATGAGTTAGAAAAAGTTGTAAGTAAATTTATATGGAGAAATAAAAAGTCAAGAATTTCCAGGTATTCAATGGAAAAAAGTGCAAAAGATCTAAAATTATATTATAAAACATCAGTCATCAAAACTGTCTGGTATTGGTCAAGAAATAGCGTGGTGAACCAGTGAAATAGCAGGGAATGATTATCGCAATCTGCTGTTGGGTAAACCCAAAGAGTCCAGCTATTGGGATAAAAATTCTCTCTTCTACAAAAACCATTCAGAAAATTTGAAGTTAGTATGGAAGAAACTTAGATTAGACTAATACCTAACAACCTCCACCAAGAGAGGATCAAAATAGATACAGGATTTAGACATAAAATCAATATTATTATAAGCAAACTAGAAGATCAAGGAGTAGTTTACCTGTCAGATCTATGGAAAGGAAAGCAGTTTATGACCAAGGAAGAAATGGAGACCATCATCAATTACTAACTAGAGTATTTTGACTACATTAAATTTAAAAACTTTTGCACAGACAAAACCACTGTAACCAAGATCAAAAGAAATGTAAATTGGGAAGCAATTTTTACAAGTAGTATTTTGGACAAAGGACTCATTTCTAAAATATACAGAGGACTGAGTCAAATTATCAAAAAAACAAAGCCATTCCCCAATTGACAAATGGCCAAAGGATATGGAAAGACAATTTACAGATGAGGAAATCAAAGCAATCCATAGTCATATGAAAACTTGTTTTAAACCATTGCTTATTAGAGAAATGCAAATTAAAGCATCTCTGAGATTCCACCTCATACCCCTCAGACAGGTCAATATGACCAAAAAGGACAATAATCAATGTTGGAAGGATTGCAGGAAAACTGGTACACTAATACATTATTGATGGAGCTGTGAATTCATACAACCTTTCTGGAAAGCAATTTGGAATTATGCCCAAAAGGCAACAAAAAATGTCCATACCCTTTGATCAAGCACTACCCTGAAGAGATGAGGAAAAAGGTTCAAAGCATCACTTGTATATAAATATTCATAGCAACCCTGTAAGAATTGGAAATTGAGTGAATGTCCTTCAATTGGGGAATGGCATAACAAACTGTGATATACATACATACATACACACACACACACACACACACACACACACACACACACATATATATATATATATATATATATATATATATATATATATATATGTCATGGAATACTGTTGTTCTATTAGAAACCAGGAGGGATGGGAACTTAGGGAAGCCTGAAAGGATTTGCATGAACTGATGCTGAGTGAGATGAGCAGAACCAGAAAAAACATTATACACACTAACAGCAACATGGGTGATCAATCTTAGTGGACTTGCTCATACCTTTAGTACAACAATCAGGGATAATTTGGGGTTATCTGCAATGGAAAATAACCATCTGTATGCAAAGAAAGAATTATGGAGTTGGAACAAAGACTAAAGACTATTACCTTCAATTTAGGGAAAAAAACCCCATTATCTTATTGTGTAATTTTTCTATCTCTTATACTTTATTTTTCTTCCTTAAGGATATGATTTCTCTCTTATCACATTCAACTGAGATCAATGTATACCATGAAAACATTTTAAAGACTAACAGAATACCTTATGTGGGGGTGGAGGGAGGAAAGCAAGAATTGGGGAAAATTGAAAGACCCAAATTAAATAAAGTCTTTCTAAAAAAATAATAATAATCAACATATATCTAAAACCACCAAAATAAGTTTATGTAATGGTAATAAATTCAGAGCATTTCCAAAAAACTCAGGGGTGAATCAAGGATGCCCATTATCACCATTACTTTTCAATATAATATTAGAAAAGCTAGCTGTAATAATAAAAGTAAAAAAAATTGAAAGAATCAGAATTGGCGACGAGAAAGCAAAGCTTCCACACTTCGCAGATAATATGTTGATATACTTAGAGAACTCGAGAAAATTATCTAAAAAAACTCCTTGACACAATTAACAAATTCAGCAAAGTAGCAGGACATAAAATAAACTCACATAAATAATCATCATTTCTATATATATGAACAACAATACCCAAGAGCAAGAGATAGAAGGAGAAATTCCCTTTAAAGTAACTATGGGCAACATTAAAAACTGGGGAATCTACCTCCCAAGACAAAACTCTTCTTACCCAAATAAATTCAGATCTGAATAACTGGAAAAATATCAATTGCTCATGATTAAGTCAAGCTAATATAATAAAAATTGCAGTTCTGTCCAAACTAAATTACTTATTCAGTGTCATACCAATCAAAGTACTAAATGACTATTCTACCAAACTAGAAAACATAGCAGCAAAATTCATCTGGAGCAACAAAAGGTCAGGAATAGGAAGGGAACTGTTCATGTAAAGGGGCAGCTAGGTGGAGTAGTGGATAGAGCACTGGTCCTGGAGTCAGGAGTTCCTGAGTTCAAATGCAGCCTCATACACTTAATAATTACCTAGTTGTGTGGCCTTAGGCAAGCCACTTAATTCCATTGCCTTGCAAAAACTAAAAAAAAAAATATAAAGGAATGTGGTCTAGTTTTTCCAACTCTAAAATTACACTATTAAGCATCAGTCATCAAAACTGTCAGGGGATAGACCAAAACTGTAGGCATAGACTCACATCTCATACCCTATTTCATCATAAGGTCAAAATCTGTACAGCATTTAGACATAAAGGGTGACACCATGGATAAATCAATAGACCAAGAATTATTCTATCAGATTTATTGAAAGGGGACAAATATATGGTCCATCAGGAATTTGACTACTTTATAAATTGCAAAAGAAATGATTTTGACTATATTAAATTAAAAAGGTTTTGCACTAATAAAATCAATGCTGCCAAAATCAGAAGGAAAGAAGAAATCTGGGAAACAAACTTCACAACTAGGAGTTCTGATAAATTTCTCATTTTTGAAATATGTAGAGAATTGAACCAAATATTTGAGTTTACAACTCATTCCCCAACTGATAAATTGTCAAAGGGTATGAATAGTTTTCACATGAAGCAATTAAAATCATAAATATATATACATATATGTGTATATATATAATTATATGAAAAATGCTCCAAATCATTACTGATTAGAGAAATGTAAATTAAAACAACTATGAGGTTTCAACTCACCACTATTAAATTAGCTAAAATGAGAAAAAGGGAAAAATGATCAATGCTGGAGACATTGTGGGAGGATTGGGATATTAATGCACTGCTGGTGTTGTTAACAGAGCCAACCATTCTGGAGAGCAATATGGAACTATGCCCAAAAAGCAATAAAAAATTCCATTCCCTTTGATCCAGCAATTCCAATTCTCAT
Organism: Macrotis lagotis; assembly: GCF_037893015.1. Taxonomy (NCBI): domain Eukaryota; kingdom Metazoa; phylum Chordata; class Mammalia; order Peramelemorphia; family Peramelidae; genus Macrotis; species Macrotis lagotis. The sequence continues at coordinate 482,627,840 of NC_133658.1, forward strand.
CCTAAATCCAGAAGAAATCATAAGAAATGGGAAAAGTCCCACCTATTCATAGCAGCTCTTTTCGTAGTGGCAAAGTATTGGATACAGAGGGGATGCCCATCAATTGGGGATTGACTGAACTAGTTATGGTACATTGATTCCATAAAATATTATTGTTCTATAAGAAACCATAGATGACCAGCCTCTAGAGAAGCATGGAAGGAGTTACAGGACCTGATGCTAAGGAAAGGTAGTGAACCAAGAGCACAATGTACACATTAACAGTAACACTGTGAGCTGATCAATCTTAATGGATGATGTTGAAAAATCTTTCTTAGAATGTGTTTTGAAAAAATATCAATAAAAAACATTACAATCCAGACTAAAGCTGAAATAGGATAAACATTGTCTTTGGTGAGTTTAATAAAAAATTGAAGTCTGGCCTTATCCCAGAGTCATAATTCAGAAAATAATGCAGAATATATCAATAAGCAGAAGGAAATATGAAATAGTGATGAAATAAACTGGATTCAGGGAATCCTATGAAGTAAATTGAAAAGAAGATAATTACACAAAATAATGACATAGTGATATATCAACAAATGAATTGTTAGACCATGAGGATTCCAGTAGTGGTTAGAATAAATAAAACAAGAGATAAAATGGAAATTATAGTTCTTGAAGAAAAAAAAAAACAGGAAAATAAATAGCTTAGAAGAAAAGATATCTCTTACTTAAGTATTGAACTCACTTAAAATTAAATTAGAAAAAAACCTCAACAATACCAAGAGTTAACAAGAAACCTGGGATACTTATGTGACACAGTGGATAGAGCAGTGGCCCTGGAGTTCAGGAAGATCTGAGTTAAAATTAGACCTCAAACACTTAATAATTGGCTAGCTGTGTGATCTTGGGCAAGTCGCTTAACCCCATTGCTTTAAATAAATAAATTTTTAAATACTCTTAGGGCAGCCAAAATATGGTAAAAAGTATACAAATGTTATCTATTATCAGATACAATTGATTCTGAAAATAAATCAAAGAGAAATAATTTGTGTATAATATACTATTTCTTTAATAAAAAAACGTTCTTTAGCTGAGGGTCAATGAACTTTAAAAAATATTTTGATAACTATTTTTTTTAACATGACTGCTTTATAATCTGAAGTGTTTTATTTTTACACATTTAAAAGCATTATTCTTAAAAGGGATCTATCAATTTTATCAGAACAACCATTGTTTCTAATACTCACAAAAAATTAAGAATCACACTTTGGTGCTAAAAGACACAGATAAATTTATTTTGTTTGAAGAGAAATAATTTGATCAAATGGTAAGGATCTCAAGTATTGCCTTTCATGTTCATAGGGAAACACTGTTGCTAAAAGTGGAATGGTAACCTTTCTGGAGAGCAATTTAGAATTATACCCAAAGGGCAATCAAAATGATGCTGAGCAGTATGATCAGAACCAGAAGAACATTGTACACCCTAACAGCAACATGGGGGTGATGATCAACCTTAATGGACTTGCTCATCCCATAAGTGCAACAATAAGGCACAATTTTGGAATAACTATGATGGACAATACCATCTGTATCCAGAGAAAGAATTGTGGAATTTGAACAAAGACCAAAGACTATTACCATTAATTTTTTTTAAAAATTATCTTATTTAACTTTGCTATCTCTTATATTTTATTTTTTTCTTAAAGATATGATTTCTCTCTCGTCACATTTAGCTGAGATCAATGTATAGGATGGAAACAATGTAAAGACTAACAGACTGCTTTCTATGAGGGGTGAGGGAAGGGAATTAAGATTGGGGGGGGAATTCAAAATAAATAAATGAATTGAAAAAGAGAATGGTAAAAGAACATTGGCTTAATCAAAATGAATTTGAATTTTAACAAGGGAACTTATTTTTAAATGTTTTAACCAACTTATTTGCAAAAGAGACTAAAATGAATTGAAGATAAGAATGATAGTTTAAATCTTGTAAAGAATACTGGGTATATCCCTTTTCATAACAGAATATTTTGATACTTGTAAGAGTCAGAGATTGAACTTATATTTATTATAAAAATTCTCAAATTCAAGTATATAGAATCATTTACCAGAGGCACAGGCTATGAAACTGTGTCTCTTGGAAAAACTATCAAATGGTAAAAGTTACAGGGTGTTGTAGTGCCTCAGCTCCTTTGTAGTAGCTCTTTGAAGGCTTGAAATGATAAAACCACATTTAAAAAAAAATAAATTACTATTTTGAGACTATAGAAAGATTAAATATGAATTATTGATTTCCAGAGTTTTTACATTATAAATGAACTGCAACTAAACTGTCTAGAAAGTAAAGAGGGGGGTACCTAGGTGACATAGTGGATAGAGCACTGACTCTGGATTCAGGAGGACCTGAATTCAAATCCAACCTCAGACACAACATTTTTTTTAGCTGTGTGGCCTTGGGCAAGTCACTTAACCCCATTGTCTTGCAAAATAAAAAGCTCTATGAAAGTAAAGAGAGAAGAAATAAGAGGGACAATACACTAACTCCATTGAAATTGTATGGGAAATTCACAGTTGGATAAATAAATTGATGGAAGGCTTTAACTATGATATTCCTGATTGGTTGGAATCTACAATATTTATCTCTACTTATTATTCCCCTGAATTTCAATCCCACATCACTAACTTCCAACAGAAAAGTCAAACTGGGGGGGCAGCTAGGTGATACAGTGGATAGAGTACCAGCCTGTTGTCAGGAGGACCTGAGTTCAAATCCAACCTCAGATACTTAAGAATAATCTAGTTCTGTGACCTCGGGCTAGTCATTACCTTGAAAAACAGAAAAGGAAGAAAGGAAGAAAGGAAAGGAAGAAAGGAAGAAAGGAAGAAAGGAAGAAAGGAAGAAAGAAAGAAAGAAAGAAAGAAAGAAAGAAAGAAAGAAAGAAAGAAAGAAAGAAAGAAAGAAAGAAAGAAAGAAGGGAGGGAGGGAGGGAGGGAGGGAGGGAGGGAGGGAAGGGAGGAAGGAAGGAAGAGAGAGAGAGAGAGAGAGAGAGAGACGAGGAGAGAGAGAGAGAGAGAGAGAGAGAGAGAGAACAAACTGAATATTCCAGAAACTTTCAGGCTCAATATTTCCAAATCAGACCTCACTTTTACCCTAGATCTACTCCCTTCCATATGTCTGAATTTCTGTTAAGGCACACAATCCAATTTCATAATGCTGGTGGTATTCTAGACAAGAGGCAGGAAATGTGCAGCCCACAGGCCATATGAGGCCCCCAAAAATTATTTGATCTGGCACTGCCATGGTAACCACAGATGAGAACTATCTAGGAGCTTTTAAGGGGTGAATTAATTAAATATTAGATCAAATATAGCAGGCAAATGATGCTCTAAATATTTAAATGGCCCTTAGCAGAAAAAAGGTTCCCCACTCTTGTACTAGACCTTCATGCTTTCTTAACTCATATTTAATGAGTCACCAAATATTGCCATTTTTTACCTCCAAAATACCTAATTTAGCCTATTCTGCCTTATCAAAACAGACAGCTTGGGGTCAGTCTTACTTCCCCTCTCACTTGGATAATTACAATACATTTCCCCAAAATTCTCCCTGACTGAAGTCTCTTCCATTCATAGCTCTGATTTACAAAGTTACCAAATTGAATTAAAGTTCAAATCCCATTGTATTATTCCCTTTTCAAATAAACTTTATGGATATCTGATTGTTTCTACAATGAAATTCTTTGTTTAACTTTAAAATTCTTTTACCATACACTCTGTGATCCTCCAAAATTGTCTTCTCTTTTGCTTACATATAGCACCCCATCTTCTATCCCTGGGAAGCTGATGGCATAATAGATAAAACACTGGAACTATAGAAAGACCTGAGTATAAATTTGTTCTCGTTTTCATGACATTGCACACTAGACTAATGATTCACAATAGAATGTTTATAAATCATAAAATTTTGTGAAGTTCCTGAAAATAATCTGCAGACTAACCTAAAATAGTGGTATAGGCTGATCTTCAGGTGAGGTTCCTTGATAAGACAAGAAGAATAAAAATGGGTGCTAGAAGTATCAAATAAATCTTTAACTTATTGAAGTACTTTGGACCTTATTCTAGCTTGCCTTTATTCTATTTTCTTTTAACTAAATAGTCCATGATCTATGCCATAAGCCTCTCATTTCTATATCAAAAACTTTAAGGTTGAGAGGGAAATGGATCAAACTGTTCTCCACATACCTCTTTTCTGTCCCATTCATGATTGATAAATCACAGTCAAAATCATAAACCTGCCTTCTCAGTATAAAAGCATCAGGGTCATAGAGAAGAATAAATCAAACTCTATGCAAGCAAAGCTTGTATCTGCCAACATATCTCTCTACTTTATTTTGTTGACACAACACTATAAGTTCTCTCTATTTATAGGATTACTTATCTGAACTAAAAAGAGCAAAAAACTGTATTTCATTGAAATAATAAAATATTGGACATGAAAATAATCTTTGAATTTTTTCCCATAAAATTAAATTAGCTACCTTTGGTCCCTTTCACCCTTTTAAAATTGGTCATTTTAGTAATAATAGTTCTTGCAAAATCCCCTTTAGTCATATTTTCTTTAATGAAAACCAGTCTGAATTCTATTCTAGGACTCTGAGGCTGCTGTAATTTTGCTTTTATTTAGGCATTTATTTTTCATTTATAAAATGAAATATTTCATAGATATAGAGGACAATTAATTTTACAAAGAATGGGGGAAAATGACCCAATAGCATTCCATATTTTTTCCATTTCTTGTATTTTTAGCATTTGATTTTGACAGCATCTAAAATACAAGACTTTTCTACTACATTACTCTATTCCCTTGATACACCTGAAGAAAAAGATCCCCCTTTTTGTCAATAAAGGTAGCAGTTTCTCTGCAATTTACATGCTCAGATAATTGCCTTGATACCTAAGAGGCTAAGTGCTTATCCAAAGGCCACAGTGAGCATATGTTAGAAAGTGAACTTGAATTTCCTAATTTGGAGGGTCTCCTTGTATCTCCTACACCATGCTGACTCTTATGTAAGGAAGCGATGAACGGAAAAAATATGCCTTGTTGGGGCTAGGCTTATTCAGTGATCCATGACACCTGTGATTGACAACAACCCTGAAATAGAAATGAAAGCATTCTATGATTGAACTGAAAAATTGCATCATGTTCTGTCACATAAACAAGACATCGATACAGTGTTTCTATAGTTACTAATATGGTGTATCCACAAACAATGCAATTCTTTGTTTTCTAAAACCATATTTAATTTCTATTTTTTAACAGTAAGTGGAAATAACTGGTCAGAGTACATTTATAATCATGTTTTAATTTGATCTGAATATAACTTAAAGTGTGTAGGGTATGTACCAATAATTGCTTACAATTACGAGAGTAATAACAGAAAATAAAACAAAAACAAGCATCTTAATCTTTAATCAAAGTTCATAAGAAATCTCCTGATGAAAAGATCAACGGCATTGATAGGATCACAGATCCAGTTGTAGAAGGAACACAAGAAATCATCTAATCCAATGTTATTATGTTATCCAGGGAAGAGTTGGAATTAAAACTTTAATCCTCTATCTCTAAATCTAACATTCTGCTTCTTCTTTTGCACCTTTGATCACAATCAGCTCTGATACAAGGAGGAAAAATTGATTACTTTGTAACAGATTGCTCAACTTTTTCCATTCACTTTCCTTAAATGCTACTGCTATGATTTTGTTTTTAATTTTAAAAAATGCCAGCTAATGAAAAATCCAAATTTTTCTATCGCTACCTTCCTTTTTCCTTACCATTGAGACAGCAGGTGCTACAAGATCTATTACAAAAAAAATGTGTAGTTGACAACTGCAGAAATTGAGGGAGACAGTAATAGACTGATTTACCCAGTCACAGGATTTTGCTGAGTTGGAGACTATCAAATACCAGATTTGAACTTTGGAGTCCCAACTCCAGGATCAGTGTCCCCTCTGTCACCTAGTTATTCACATTCAAGTAAAGCATAAATTTATTGAGGACATCCTGGTCTTTGCATCTCCAAAACCAACCAAAATAAATATTCAATGATCTAAAAAAATGAATAGTTGTACAAAATAAATTCTCATGTTGAATTATGTAGGTATAAACAAAAAAATACATATATGTTTGAATAAGCAAACAATCATGTTTATACATACACATATAATACATTTAGTCAGGTAATAGTATAATATGTACAGAATGTTGAGCCTGAACTCAGGAAGACCAAGTTCAAATATAGTCTCAAGGATTTAGTAGTTATGTGACCCTGGAAAAGTCATTTAACCCCTGTTTTCCTTAATCTCCCAGAGAAGGAAATGACAAAGTACTCTGATATATTTGTCAAGAAAACTCCCAATGGAGCACTAATGTCCATGTTTTCCTATAAACTCACCAATACTTGATGGGGGGGTTGCCTTCAATAATTTGAAGTCTGAGGAACTTTATTTGTTTTAATTTTCATTTCTCTGTTTTATTTTTATTTGTTTTGTTTTTCCAAGGCAATGCAGTTAATTGACTTGCCCAAAATCACACAGCTAGGTAATTATTAAGTGTCTGAAGCCGGATTTCAACTCAGGTACGTGGGACTCCAGGGCCGGTGCTCTATGCATTGCGCCACCTAGCCACCCCATTTCCGTGTTTTATTAATAATCTTTGTTTAAAATATGACTATGGATAGCTTGATTCTGTCTTCCAAAAATTACATCTGCATATCCTTTAGAAATTAGGAAATAGCTATTTTCTTATAAATTTGAATGTTTCATATATATTATATAAATAAAATATTTATCAGAACAATTTGATGCAAAGATTCCCCTCCCCTATTAACCTGTTTCTCTTCTAATTTTAGCTGCAAGGGCTTTGTATAAAATTCTTAAATTTTATATAATCAAAATTATTCATTTGCCTTCTATGATCCTCTGTCTCTTTCTTGATTATGAATTCTGTCTCTATATATATATCTGAAAGATAATTATCTTCTCTGAATCTGTAATTTGCTCATAGTTTTTCCTTTTATTTCTTACCCATTTGGAATTTATGTCATCATATAAGGTAAGATGGTGTCCTCTACCTAGTTTCTACAAGCTTGCTTTCTAGTTTGCCAAGGAGTTTTTGTCAAAATAGTGAGTCATTGCCTTAGTAACTGAGGGCTTTGTATTTATCAAACAATATGTTACTATATTCACTTGCAACTACATATCATGTAACTAATTTTTCCTCTGTTTAACTACTTGTTTTATTTAAAAGTAAGCAACCAGGGAGGCTAGGTGGCGCAGTGGATAGAGCACTGGGCCTGGATTCAGGAGTACCTGAATTCAAATCCAGCCTCAGACACCTTAATAATTACCTAGCTGTGTGGCTTTGGGCAAGCCACTTAGCCCCATTGCCTTGCAAAAACTAAAACAATAAAAGTAAGAAACGACTTCTATTGAAGTTTAATATCTAATTTAATTACTTTCATATCTAGTAATGCTAAGTTCCTTTTCTTCTACCTTTTTTAATAACTCCTAAAGATTCTTTTTTAAATATTGAATTTATTTATTTTTTCCAACTACATTGTTGGCAAAATGTTGAATTTCACATTTTTCTCCCTACTTTCCTTCCCTCCCCCTCCCCTCCCCCTGTTAAAAAACGATATAATATGGGCTATACATATGTAGCCATATTAAACACAGATCCATATTAATCATTTTGTGAAATGAATCAAATCAAAGCAGGAAAAAAAAGCATAAAAACAGAATATATGAGACAACTTTTAAAAATTGAAGAAAGTAGGTTTTAATTTACATTCAAATTACATGGTTCCTTCCACGGATGTGGATAGTTTTTTTTTTCCATCCCAAGTCTTTTAAAATTGTCTTTAATTGTTGAACTGCTGAAATGAACAAATCCACCATAGTTGATCATCATCAAATGTTGCTCTTAATGTGTTCAGTCTTCTTCTGATTCTGCTCACTTGACTCAGCATCAATTTATACAAGGCTTTCCAGGCTATTCTGAAATCTCATTCCCTCATAATTTCTGATAGAACAAATAGTCTTCCTTCACATTCATATCGCACAATTTGTTTACCCATTCCCCAAATGATAGGCATCCCCTCAGTTTCCAAGTCTTTGCCACTACAAAAAGAGCTTCTACAAATATTTATAGATGTGGATTTTGTTTTACTTATATTAGTAATCTCTTTGGGATACAGAACTCATAGTGGTATTGGTAAATGAAAAGATATGCATATTTTATTGCTCCTTGGGGATAATTCCAAATTGCTCTCCTGAAAGTTTGAATCAGTTCAAAACTCCACTAACAATGAATTAGTATCTCAGTGTTCCCACATTCCCTCTAATAAGTATCATTTTTCTTTTTAATTATATTGTCCAATCTGATAGGTGTGAGGTGGTACCTCAGAGCTGTTTTAATTTGCATTTCTCTCATCAATAATGATTTAGATCATTTTTTCAATTCTTAAAATTCTGAGAATTGTCTTTTCATTTGTCATTTTATAATATTCCCTATCCCTATTTTGATCATGAACATCTCCGATTTCCATAGCTCTGACAGATAAATTATTCCTTGTTCTAATGGACTTGTAATATCACCATATATGTCTAAATCTTGTATCCATTTCTACCTTATCCTTTTTTTTTTGGTTTATTTCTACCTTATCTTGATATAGGTTGTGAGAATTTGATCTATTCCAAGTTTCTACTATGTAATCCTCCAGTTTTCTCAGCAGATTTTATCAAAGAATGAGTACTTCCTCCAGAAGCACGAATCTTTAGATTTATCAAATGTAAAATTGCTATAGTCTTTTAATGCACCTAATCTATTTCACTGATCCACCACTCTATTGCTTAGTACCAAAGAGTTTTGATAACTGATACATTATAATATAACTCTAGATCTGGTATGGCTAGACTAATTTCCTTTGCATTTTTCATTAATTCCCTTGATATTCTTGACCATCATTACTCCATTTGAATTCCATTACTATTTTTTTCTATCTAAATAAAGTAATTGGGGGGGACAGCTATGTGGTGCAGTGGATAAAGCACTGGCCCTTGAGTCAGGAGTATCTCAGTTCAAATCCAGGCTCAGACACTTAAAAATTACCTAGCTGTGTGGCCTTGGGCAAGACACAACCCCATTTGCCTTGCAAAAAAATACCCCAAACCTAAAAATAAATAAATAAATAAAGTAATTTTGGGAAGTTTGATTGGTTTAACACTGAATAATTAACTTAATTTAGATAGAATTGTCATTTTTATTATACTAGTTTGACTTCCCCATAAGCAATTGGCATTTCTTCAGTTCATTAGACCTCATTTTGTTTGCATGAAAAGTGTTTTATAGTTGTCTTCATATAGTTTTTTTAATAGTGTCTTGGCAGGTAGACTCCATATATTTAGTCTACAGTTAATTAAAATGGAATTTCTCTATTTTCTGCCACTGAGTCTAATTAGTGATATATATATATATGTATATATATAATATATATATAGTTTATAAATACACTATATATACATTTTATGTATATATATTCTAAAAATATTTATATCTGCAAATATATATATATATGGAATATATGGAGAGAGAGAGAGAGAGAGAGATGTGGGTTTATTTTATATGCTGTAACTTTTCTAAAGATGTTAATTATTCATGTAGTTTTGTAGATGATTTTCTAGGATTCTCTAAGTATTCCACCATATCATCTGCAAAGAGTAAAAGTTGAGTTTCTTCATTATCCTAATTCTTTCAATTTCTTTTTCTTCTCTTCTAGTACAATATTGAATAATAGTGGAGATTGCAGGCATTAGTATTTCATCCCTGATCTTATTGAGAATGCACCTAGCTTATTCCCATTACATGTAATGTATGTTGATGGTTTTAGGTAGATACTGCTCATCATTTTAAGGAAGACTCCATTTATTCCTTTGCTCTCTTCTATAGGAATAGATCTTATAATCTGACCAAATTTTCTTTCAGCATCAAAATAATCATAAGATTTCTTTGAGGTTTGTCACAGATATGGTCAATTATATTAACAATTTTCCTAATATTGAAACTTTGCATTCCTGGTATAAATATTACTTGATCATAATGTAGTATCCTAGAGATAACTTGCTGTAATCACTTTGCAAATATTTTATTTAAATTTTTTTGGTTTTGTAATCATTAAGGAAATTGTTCTATAATTTTATTTCTGTTTTGACTTTTGCTGATTTAGTTGTTAGCAACATATTAGTATCAGAGAATGAATTTGGCAGAACTCCTCCTTTACCTATTTTTTTCAAACAGTTTATACAGAATTAGAACTAATTGCTCCTTGAATATTTATTATAATTTACTCGTGAATCCATCTGGCCCTGGATATTGTTTTCTTGGGTAATTTATTAATGATATGTTCATTTTCTTTTTCTGGAATATAAAAATATTTAAATTCTTCTCCTATTAACCTGGGCAGTTCATATTTTTGCAAATATTCATCCATTTCATTTAGATTTTCAAATTTATTGGCTTACACCTGGGCAAAATAACTCTGAATTATTACTTAAATTTCCTCCTCATTGGTGATAAATTCCCCTTTTTCATTTATACACTGGTAATTGGCATTTATTCCTTTTTAAAATCAAATTAACCAAATGTTAATCTATTTTATCAGCTTTTTCCTAAAACCAACTTAGTTTTACTTACTAGCTCAATAGTGATTACTTTCAATTTTATTGATTTCTCCTTTAATTTTAAAATTTCTAAATTGATATCTAATTACAGTTTTTAAATTTGTTCTTTCTCTAGTTCTTGTAGTTCTATATACAATTAGTTGATCTCCTCTTTCTCAGTTTTATTTATAAAAAGCATATATGTCAATCTTAATCCACTGATCCATTAATCTATTTCTTAATCAGTACTGGGCAGTTTTGATGATTGCTGCTTGTGGAATAATTTTAGATATGATAGAGCTAGGCTACCTTCCTTTATATTTTTTCTCATCATTCCTTTGAAATTCTTCACCTTTTATTGTTACACATGAATTTTTTTATTATTTTTTTAGCACAGTAAAATAATTATTTGGTGTTTTGATTGGGAAAGGAATTAGCAATTTAATCTGTATAGAATTGTCATTTTTATTATATTAACTCAACATAACCAGAAGCAATTGATCTGACTTTATTTTGGGTGAGAAGTGTTTTATAATTGTGTTAATACTGTTTCTGGGTTTTTCTTGGGAAGTAGATTCCAAGGTATTTAATGTTGTCTATAGTTATTTTGAATGGAATTTATCTTTATATCTCTTGCTCTTTGAGGTTTATTGTCCATAAATGGGAATGTTGATGAATTATGTGGGTTTATTTTATATCCTGCTACATTGCTGAAGTTATTAATTGTTTTAGATGATTTTCTCTGGTTCTCTAAATATACCATAATATCATCTGCAATGAGTGGAAGACTTGCTTCCTCATTGCCAAATCTGATTCCTTCAATTTCTTTTTCTTCTCTTATTGCTAAAGTTAGCACTTGCTAATAATATATTGAATAGTAATGGTGATAATGGGCATCCTTATTTCACCCCTAATCTTATTGGAAATGGTCTAAGTTTATCCCCATTACATAAAATATTTGTTGATGGTTATAGATAGATGTTTTTAGTATTTTAAGGAAAACTCCATTCATCCCTAAACTTCCTATTGTATTTAATAGGAATGTATGTTGTATTTTATCAAAGGGTTTTTCAGTATCTTAGGATAATCATATGATTTTGGTTGGTTTTGCAATTGATATGTTCAATTACGTTAAGTATTTTCCTAATATTGAACCATCCCAGCCTACCTGGTATAAATCCTACCTGATCCCATGGTAGTAATAATCATAGTAATAACTTGCTGTAGACTCATTGATAAAATTTTATTTAAGATTTTTTTGCCTCATTATTCATTAGGGAGATTACTCTTTAATTTTCTTTGTTTGTTTTGGTTCTTTCTGGTTTAGGTATCAGCATCATGTTGGTGTAATGAAAGGAATCTGGCAGAACTCCTCCTATTTTTAAAAATAGTTTATGTACAAGGGGAATTTAGGGGATGGCTAGGTGGCACAGTGGATAAAGCACCTGCCCTGGAGTCAGGAGTACCTGGGTTCAAATACAGCCTCAGACACTTAATAATTACCTATCCATGTGACATTGGGCAAGCCATTTAACCTCATTTGCCTTGTAAAAAAAGGGGGGAATTTATTGTTCCTTAAATATTTGGCAGAATTCACTTGTAAATCCATCTGGACCTGGTAACATGGCATTTTCTTAGTGAGTTTATTGATGGATTCCTTAATTTCTTTTTTTCTGAAATCAGTTTTATTTAAGTATTTTATTTCACTTTATGTTAATTTGGGCAGTTTGTATTTTTGTAAATATTCATCCATTTCACTCATATATATTATGAAATTTTTTTGGTATACAGTTTGACAAAATAGTTCCAAATTTTCTCTTTAATTTCTTCCTCATTGATGCTTAGTTAACCCTTTATGCTCTTGATACTGGCAAATTGGTTAACTTTTGTTGAAATGAGATTAACCAAAGGTATATCAATTTATTGGATTTTTTATTTAAACTACTCATTTTTATTTATGACAAGAATACTGTTCTTGTTTTCAATTTTATTAATCTCTCCCTTGATTTTCAGAATTTCTAATTTGATATTTAATTTGGGATGTCTAATTTATTTTTCTAGTCTTTTCAGGTCTATACTCAATTCATTGTTCTCTTCTTTCTCTATTTTATTAATATAAACCTTTAGATATATATAAAGTTTCCCATCAAAACTACATTGTCTGCATCCCATAAATGTTGGCATGATATCTCATTATAATTTAAATTTGTTATTTATTTTCAAATTAATTTCTGGTTTATCTTTCCAAGACACTTTATTATAAGTAATTGCTATTGCATCATGGTCTGAGAAGCATGCATTTATTATTTCTGTTTTTCTACATTTGATTATGAGGTTTTTGTGCCCTTGCACAGGTCAGTTTTGGTATAGGTGCCCTATACTGCTGAGAAAAAGTTGTATTCTTTTCTATCCCCATTAAGTTTTCTCCAGGGTTCTGTCATATCAATGTTTTCTAAGATTTCATTTTTTTTCTTAATTTCCTCCTTGTTTAATTTATGGTTAGATTTATCTAGTTCTGATAGAGAGAGAGCGAAGTTGAGGTCCTCCAGTATTAAAGTTTTACCATCTCTGTCTCCTTCTAATTCACTCAGCCTTTCCTCTAGAAATTTGGACACTAAGCCATTAGGTGCATATATATTTAACAAATATTTAGCTTCATTACCTATAATGCATTTTTAAGAAGATGTAGTTTCCTTCCCTATCCCTTTTAATGATATCAATTTTTGCTTTTCCTTTATCTGAGATCAATATCACTACCCCTGGTTTTTTTTCACTTAAATTATAGTATAATACATTTTGTTCCATCATTTTATCTTTACCCTGTGTTTTTCTCTCTGCTACAAATGTGTTTCTTATAAGCAACATATTGTAGGATTCTGATTTTCATTCATTCTGCTTTCCACTTCTGTTTTAAGGGACAATTCATCCCATTCACATTTACAGTTAATATTATTAATTCGATATTTCGATATTTCCGTCTTGCTGTCTTTCTTCATTTATATTTTTCTCTTTCCTTTCCTCTTATTCCTATCCCCATTAAATTTTCTTTTAAAAATTTAACTTTCAGCTTATTTTCACTTATACCTTTGCCTCCTTTTTTATCAGTCCTTTCTTTCCCTTTCTTTCCCTGCAACCCCCAATAGAGTAGGATATATTTTTAAACTCAAATGGTAATGTATCTTATGAGCCAAATCTATTGAAAGAATTGACTCACTTTTCACACCCTCCCTTCTTTCCCTTTAAAATTATAAATATTTGTGCCTTTTCACTCAAGTTATTTATTGCTCAAGCCCTATTACTCAAGTATCAGCAGTCACAGCTTAATTAACTGATGGATCAACTCAAATTATTATAAAAGTGCCTTCACACATTGATTGCCTGATTGTGTGATAAGCAGCATTGCCTCAAAGTCACCAAGTAGCCTCCCCTCCTCTGTCTCATTTAGAAATACTCTTGAATGACATGAAATTATAATCATTTTTTACCTTACCCCCTTTTTAAACAACCTTCAAGGACACACACATGAGTCAAAGTATAATCCAAAAAAAAATCATTTCATGAAATATTTGTACCCCTCTTTCCAAGTATATATTCTCCCACACTCCCCCCTTCCACTTCCCACCCAGGGTACTTAACCTTTTGTTAAGTAAAGTGTGGATTAAGTTTCACCCTGATTTGATTAACAATAGGAATCTCAAAGGACTCTAAGTACTGGGAAACTCTTAATGTCTCACTTAAGAACTTTACAATTGATTTTAAGTTTATAGAAGACACTGATTCAGTGCCCCGCCCCCAGCTAATGGATGCCCTCCTCAGAAAAGTGTTATGTGAGTGCTGCAGAATTAGAGTAGGTCAAAGGAAACTGAGACACAAGTATGAACTCCCTGGCTTTTCATCAGGGTTTTTTTGTCTCAAACATAGTGATATCTTGGACCTCTTCAATGCAGAGACAGGATCCATCCATTCCCATATTTTCTAAGTGCTGTCTCTTCAATTATATTTGACTCTTTTATTATCCTAAGAGAAGTAGAGTTATTAAGAGTTATAAGTGTTACCTTCCCTTTTAGGGTTATATACAATTTGCTGGTCTTGATTAACATTTGTTATTCCCCCTTTTTTTCCCTTTTTATACATCTCTTGTTTTGCATATTTGGTGAATGAATTCTGTTTTCAGGTCTGGTCTTTTTGTCAGGAAATTTTGGACATCCTCTATTTCATTGAACATCTATCTTTTCCCCTGACAGTAAAAGCTGAATTTTGCTGGACAGAAAATTCTTTGTAATAATCTCAGGTCTTTTCCCCCCCATATATGGTATTCCAGATCCTCCCATCCTTCAGTGCTGAGGCTGATAGGTCCTGTGTGAGTCTGATTGTGTTTCCTTTGTAATTAAACTGCCATGTTTTTTGCTGTTTGCAGAATTTTTTTCCATTTATTTGAAAGTTCTAGAATTTGACTGTAACAGCCCTGGGAGTTTTTATCCTGGGGTCTCTTTCTAGAGGAGTTCTGTGTATTATTTCAATGGCTATATTGTCTTCTTGTTCCAGAAGATTTGGACGGTTTTCCCACATAATTTTCTGCATGGTGTTTCCCAGATTTTTTGTTTGATCTAGGCTTTCTGAGAATCCAACGATACATAAATTAGTTCTTCGTGATCTATTTTCCAGGTCATTTGTTTTTCCTAAAAGGTACTTTACATTTTCTTCAATTTTTTTCAGCCTTTACATTTTGTTTAATGGAATCTTGTAGTCTCATTGATTCATTGGCTTCTGTTGTTTATATTCTAATTTTTAGGGTTTTATTCCTCTTCAATTAGTTTTATGTTTCCTTTTCCAGTTTTTTTTAAATGTTAAATTTTTACTGGTCAGCTTTTCATAGTTCTCCTTTTTCCATTTTTCTTTTTCCTCTCTTATTTAATTTTAAATTTTTTTAAGCTCTTCGTTGAGCTTTTAGATTTGAGTTCAATTCATAGACTCTTGTGAGATTTCCCCTGTGAGTAATTTTTCAATTATATCTTCTACTGACATGGCATTGTTATTGTCTTTATCTGCAAAGTAGTTTTCTATAGTGAGTGTTCTTTTAGCTTTTTTGCTCTTCTTTGTTTTAACTCTACTCCTGGGTTATAGAGAATATAGATTTAAGCTTTTGATGCTGGAGCTGGTATCTGATCCCTGGCTTGTTTTTGGTCAAGATGTTGCCTATGCAATCTTGGTCTTGCCTTTGCAGGAATTTATTTCCTCTTTTATATCCAGGTTCTGCCTATGCAGTGTTTTGTTCCCAACCCCAGTCCTGTCTTTTGCCCTGGTATTCCCAGGGTTCAGACTTTGCTTGGGGTTGGGATCCAACCTGTTGACTTACTACCTAGCTGCGAAGATTTATGCTGTTGTCAAGTTGTCAGGATTTGGACTGCATTCTGTCCAGTCTCACTTGGCTTTCCTTCCCCTTTTCTCCCAAAGAGACAGAGTTTCACTAAAGTTGCTCCATGATGTTTACCATTGAAAACTTCTTTGGAGCTTCTCTTTTTCCTTGATGGGATCTGTAGTTTTAATGTCCATGTGGAAGTTTCATTTTCCTTTGGTAGGGAATAGCTCTGGGAGCATGTTAGTTACATACCACCATCTTGGTTCCACCCCAGAAGTCTTCCCAACAGTAATCTGAAGGAATTATTTTCCTTTTGCATTTTTCCAATTGTATTATTAATACATTTGTTTTCTTCTGTCACTTTTTGTTAAAAGATGCTAATTTTCTCTGACATTTCTTTTCCCAATTTTTCCATTTAATTTTTAAAGTCCCTTCTGAGCTCTTCCAAGAAGTCTTTCTGGGCTGGAGACCAGTTCAGATTTTCCTCTGGAGTATCACTGCAGTCCTCCTTTCCTGTGCTAATGTTTTGCCCATCCTTGTCCCCAACATAACTTTCATATTATCCTGCTTTTCTCTGATCTTTCTTATTTATTTTGGGACTTGTTACTGGGTCCTACACCAAGATTCTTGTGCTGAGGAGGGGTTCACTCACATAATTTTGGTATAGGGAACCCTAGAATTTTTCTTCCTGGACTAGTGACATAAATGTTAGGAACTCCAAGGGACAGCTCAATGGAATACTGGTAAGGAATTCCAGAGGCTCTTTCTGGTCCATCAGTACTGGGGATGTCAGCAGCCCAGGAATGGGCCACTGGGAAACATGGGGCTCTCTTTGACCTGCCTGAACTGGACAATGCTAAGTAGATCTAGTTGGAACTTCCAAGGGCTCACCCCAGGTTGGGTAGTCAAGAGCAGTCATGTCAGTTGAATAGGAGTCCTGGGCATCTGAGCTGGAGCCCTGCTTTGAAGTCCAATCCAAACTTTGAAAGTCTCTGCTAGAGCTCTCCCCAATAGCAAAGGATCTCAGATTAGTCCCTGGCTTGCCCCATTGCCTGTGCACCAGGCTACTCTTCTCCGCTCTGAGTACACTTACCCTTCCCATGACAGATGTTCCATTCTGTTCTGTTCTTTTGTGGGTTCTAATACTTCTTTTAAGAGGCTTGATTAATGTCAGTTCTGAGGGCAACTCAGCAGAACCTAAGAAAGTTACTGGCTTCTCTCTACTATCTTGGCTAGAAGTCAATTCCCTGAAATTCTTGACATTTTGTTCCTCCAGATAAATTTTGCAATTATTTTTCTAGCTTCATAGTGTAGTCCTCTGGTAGTTTGTTAAATAATAAATAAATTGAATTATAAATTTGTCACATTTATATCCAAAAAAATACTTTAGAATACACAAAACCATTGAATATTTCTCCAGTTACTCAGTTGTCTTTAATATTATGGGCAGCTAATGATCAGTGACTGTTACTATTCCTGGAATCAGGAGGACTTCAGTTCAAATTCACTCTTAGATTTTTACTAGTTGTGGTACCCTAAGCAAGTCACTTACTGCTTTTGCCTCAGTTTCTTTAAGTATAATGAGCTGGAGAGGTAAATGTCAAGCTACTCCTGTATCTTTGCCATGAAATGGGGTCATAAGGAGTTGAATACAATTAATTGACATAACAACAATTTTAGTGTTACACAATATTTTATAGATATATATTTGTTCCTGATTGTGTGATAGCTACAAATTTCCAAATATTTTTATCCTTTTTTTGTATTTATTTTACATAGATTTCTCTTTCAATCTCTTCCTGCTGGATGTTTTATATAATGTGGAAATTACAATGCTTTTAAGGATTTATTTCAAAGTCACTGAAGTCAATTGTTTCAATTAGTTTTATATATTCTCATTTTACAAATAACAAAATTAAGTTACCTTCACAGTAATAATTATTTTTAGTTTTCCTTCCATCCTCTTTTGCTTCATCTAACTTCTTCCTACCACCTCTTCATAAAGAGAAAGAGACAGGGAAGGTGCTCATCACAAGTGTTCCAGGTTTGGTATAATGTGTTTTTGCATCCCTGTTCCTCTTCTTTTTTCCTCATTCTACACTCAAAACATAAGTTCTTACTTTTCTTTTAAACCATTCTTCTAGAGCCACTATATGCTTAATTTGCTTTACTTAGGAACTTCATCTATTTTCCTCTTATTTCCCCCCATTTTCTTTCTCCTTTCTCTTTCTTGCTTTCTTGAGTGGAATGCTTTTCCATACCTAATTGGGCATATATCTTCTTCCCTACTTTGAAAAGATCTGATGAGAGTGAAATTGAAATGTCACCTTCTCCCTCTGCCCCTTCCTCCTTGTTTGGTCTCTTGTATAGTCCTCCTTGTTAATCTTCTGCTTGTACAGTTAAACTATATAAGATAATTTCCCCCAACACTTCCTCTGACTCTCCATTCAAATACATTGTTCTTCTATGCTATTTCCTTTGCTCTAAGATCATTGACACAGAACAGAACAGAACTACTGTAAATTTCTCTATAGTATTTAACTTTTCTATGTCCACCTGCCATAATAGAGTTCTGAGAGGAACATGTATCATTGCTCCATAGTACAATATAATGAGTTTCAACTTCCTATGATAGTTTGCCCATGCTAATCTTTGAATATTTATATTGACATTTGAATGCTATTTTTCAAAATTTGTTTATAACTCTAGTCTTTTCATCATACGTGTTTGGAAGTCCTTTCAATTCGTGGTTTATTTTTTTCTCCTCTATATGACTATACTAATTTTTTTTGATTATGCTATTTTAATTTTATTCTTTTTTATTATTTATACTATTTTAATTTTATTTTTAGGGTAAGACAACAACATTAGCTTTCTGAAATATTTCTCCAGGGCCATCTGCTCCTTAGTAGGGTCGTTGTTGGATCTTGTATGACCCTAAGTGTGATCACTGGTACTTACATTCTTCAATTATGGCTATTATAGTATTTTTTCTTTGATATAGAAACTTTATATTATGGCCATAATGTTCATGGGAATTTTCATTTTGTGGTTACTTTCAAGAGATGAGTGATGGATCTTTTCTATTTTTACTTTGCCCTCTGGAACAAAAATAACTGGACAGTTTTATTAAGTATAATGCCAAGGCTCTTTATGTAGTCATGACATTTAGATCATGAATTGACTTTTAATTGATCTCTTCTCAATTATTCTATAATAGTTATTTTATATTAAATTCTTCATAATTTTTCTATTTTAAAACCATTTGACTTTGTTTTAATATGCAGTCTCATACAGTCATTTTTTATTCAAATCATTAAAATTCTAAGGAATTTTGTTTCTTGGATAAGGTTCAGTACCTTTTGTTTCAAATGTTAATCCTTTTGAAATTCTTCCATAACTCTAATTTGCCTCAAAAAAAAATCTTTTATCAATTTTTCCAGAAATTTTACTTGAATTTTGATGGAGCTGAATTTTATTTGTATTTGTTTCTTTCTGTTGTTCAATTGACATTTTGGTTGTGGATGCTTTGGTGTCATTCCTTTTTCCTCTGTCATTACATCTTGAGCATCACTTCTATTCACCATAATAGGTCTTCACAGTAGGATTGATTACTTTGTTAGTTTTGTTCTGTTTATTCATTGTTGAAGACCTTTATTGCTTTCAGACTTGATAAATTGATAAGAGTGTTTTTCTCTGTGTGCTTTTAGAGGGAATGTATGGGGGGAACTTGTATCCATCTTCTGTTTTCTTGAGGTAAAAAAATATTGTTTCACTCCTGTATAACAGCATTATCTCAGACTGGGGAACTGCAAGTTATCAGTACTCTCAAAGCCAGTACATGTTTCTTTATTCTACACAAGTTAAACCCTGAGAACTCTTCTTGCTCTGGTATACAGCCTTGGTCTTCTTTGAGATTTCTATGGTGGAATTTGTAGCATGAGTCTTTCTAGTTTTTCCTCATTCCCAGTGTCTGAAGACCTCTATCTTTCAATTCCACTTCAGATTGAAAAATAATTGACTTGCTTTCATTTTTCTTACATTCATTGATCATGAATTTGTCTTAGAAATATATTACATCGTTCAGAAAGTATGGGGTAGAGTGCTAGATTTTTGTTTGTTTTTCTAGACACCTTGGCACCACCTTCTTACCTGAATATTTTAAAATCCTCAAGTTCATCCATTAAAAGACATATAATAAAAGAAACAATTTTAAAATACTAATGATGAAAAGTGCGATTAACTTTCTGGCAGAAATGACAATATGACAATATGAAGAATGAGATTTACATTTTTGGAAATGAACAATGTGGAAATTTGTTTTTGCCTAAGTATGTACATTTGCTTGTCTTTTTTTTTTAATTCTAGCAGATGGAGTTGAAAGTGGAAAGGAGTGAAAATAAGTGGCATAGTAAATTAAAAATTAATAATGTGAATTGGAAATTCTAATGATGTCAATGGTAATGGAACAATTTATTTATATAAAAAAGCATGTTATACTATAACTATGCTATTCATCTCTGGGCTTTGTAAAAAAGGAGCATGGAATTATCTTTAAAAAGTAGTCTGAAACAGAAAGACTATGCAATAGTAAAATAAATCTTAAATTCTGAAGATGGGTGATGAACATTGCCTCATCTCTTGTTAGTAGAATTCTGGACAGGAATTGCAGAATCAATCAAGCACTTTTGGTGATGGTCACTATGTTGATTTGTTTTGTGTAATTACCCCAATGTAGAAAAAAGTTGTATTTTGGGTAAGAGTCACTAATAGATTGTATACAATCCAGATATATTTCTTTCTATATCTAAATAATTAGAGCGAGAAATTTCTATATTTGTCTATTTCTAATATCTATATCTTTAAATAGAAAACAATATCATTAAGGCTCTTTAAAAACAATATTCATGTCTCTTTTCCAATCTGACTGTAAAATTTTAAAAAAAAAGCCTTTTTTTCTCACTTCTAGCTGGGTTTCTGAGGCAGGGAATTTCCATTCACCTGGCACTATGCACCACACTCATAAGTCAACAGATTTAGAAGTGTTGAAGTGAATGTATATCCAAAGTGAAAATTAGCTTGAGGTAGATAGAAACTATTGCCATTATAAGTCCTTAGGTTGATATCCTAGCTTTTCTGGCAGGCATATGCTATTTCAGAACAGAGTGGTAATTGGTAGCTCTAGGCCTTTTCAATTTTGAGTGTTGGTCACTCAGCAGAATCCTTCTAAAGTTCATAAAATATGAGTTGGTCTTTATAGAAGGATAAATATAGTTTTGTCTATATTCTCATGTCAAATGTCATTGAGAACAAGTATCTGAAATCTCTATTTTTTTAAATTTGGTAACTGATGAAAGAATTCTATTTTGTCATCAGTGCATCAGGTTCATTAGTAAAACCTACTGTCTTGAAGAAAATTCATTCAAAACAGGGAGGAAAAACAGGCAGTCAGCCATAACAGTTGATAAAAGTATACATATTCTTCAGAGTAGAGCTTGCGCTAACTAACCACTTTAATGCTCTCCCTTGTACATTTTTCAATACTATATATCTTCGTGGTCTACATTTTGGATTATTCAATTCTATATTCTAATAGACTTAAACAACATACATTTAACTCACAAAGAGGAAAACACTTCAGTTCAATGTTCAAGGATATTTAAAGTATTAAAAGTAGTTAAAATATAGTGTATATAGGGGTATATTGGGTAACTCAAACTGGTTCAGAACAGATTGCTAAATTTTCATGGTGAGCATTTATTATTCAAAATTCACAGAAGCTACAATTAGGAATTGTTTTACTGTTTCACTATCTGGACTACTGAAAGTGATAGATAAAATGTTAATAATGCAGATTAAATTTAAATGTATGTAATGCATGCTTTTTTGTTTGAGAATCAGTTGTTACTTGCATACTGCAGGGCATACTTCACCTTATGTAGCAAAATAATGTTACAAAAGGTAATAATGCATTGGAATGATGCTACAAATATTAAAGGATCAATTGGGGCTTCCTTTTATAAAGTGAGAATTGATTGTAATAAATTAAAAAAATAATATTGTTTGGGGCAACTTGCTATTACTATGGGCTTAATGATTAAATCTGTATAAGTGATTCCTTTATCTATATATCAACCCTGCTCTCTTTTCTGGATTCCTGCCCTTTAATCAGTAACTTCCTGGTGGACATTTTTACCTAGATGTACTATAAGCTGATGAAGAAACTCAACATTTCCAAAATGGAATTCATTATCTATCCTGTTGTAGGCCTTCTCAATTTCTGTTAAGGTCATCTTTTAGGAACCATTGTGTATGGGAGCATTGTGAATTATCTTCACCAGTATCTTATCTTGCTAAATCCCATGGGAGTGGGAGTGGATTAGGGTCTGGAAAAGTATTTAGGCAATGGTGTTTTGGTATAGAAATAGAGCACTTGGAGATCTTGATGGAGTACTTGTCTCTTTTGTCATCCTTGTCTCCTACCCCTCCAATGCTGTCCTGGGGAAGACTGATGGAGTACAGAAGAGTACAGAAAGGGACTCTTACAGTCATCATATAGCTCAAGCTTTATGTCACCCTAGAATTTCCTCACTTCCTTATCTCCTATATCCCCCAAGTTAACAAATCTTCTCAAATCTGACTCTACATTTCATATATCTATGTTTTTCTCAATGAAATGGGCTATCAGTCCAGTCCATTCCCTCTTCACTTCTTACTTAGTCTCTTGTTACAACCTCCTAATTGATATCCCTAAATCTAAGCTTTCTCCTCTCCAATTTTCCCTACTTATAAGGCTGTCAAAGTAATATTCCAAGTGCATATGCTAGACCATCATTTTTTGCTCAAAAACCTATGTCTCCTCATATCCTTACAATAATATATAACTACATTTTGTTATTTGTTTTTTTCACATTCTGACTCCAATCTGTTTTTCTAACCATTACACAATGATTTCCTTAAGTTATACATAATTGGCTACTTTCTCTTCAGTTCCTTACATGCAACATTACATCTATGTGCTTTCATTCAGGATATGTTTCCAGGTTTGAAATCACTCCCATCTCATCTGAGGCTGTTAGGATATATGGTTCTTTTTGAAACCTTTAGTTTCTCAGCTTAAATATCCCCACTTTCACAAAACCTTTCATTAACTGCTCTAATTATAATGCTCTCCCCTAGTCCCTAAAATAATATTTTTTTAAATTTACTTTGTATTTTTTTTATCTTTCTAATTATTGCATTCAATAGAATGGAACCTTCTGGAGATCAAGGTTATGCTTCATTTTGGTCTGTATACAAAATTTTGCTTTATATTTAATAGGCTGCTGTAATGAAGTATTTGGGGCTGTTTTATTTTATTTTTTACAGTAAAGTAGGAATATTTTGTTTATGATTTTTCCTTATATGTCCTAGTACACACTGATCTTTCTCTTCTATGAAGCCCAGTAGCAGTCTGTATCATTTATTTTAATAAATAATCAGTCTATCCACCATTGTTACCTATTTTAACTGTGTATAACCTATCTTTCCAAGTATATTACAGTTTTTCAAGTTCAGTGACTATCATATTTCTATTTTATTCTCTTTAGGAAATAGCATAAGGTTTATTTAGCACAGTAGGTGCTCAATGAATATTATTTTTCATAAAATCATGGATCTATCCATGAAATCAAATCTAAAGCCCCACATCAGTCAGATGATAAAGCTTACATCCAATTTTTAACTAGAGTCTGGAAATAGGCTGTGAAGCATGAAGATAAAAGGATTTGTAACCTCTGATAAAGTAACTACATTGCAATGAAGGCAAAACTTCATTTTTTCCCCGAAAATACAATAAAGAACCAGTAGAGAAGCATCAAAAAAATTTTCAGGCACAAAAAAAGTTAGAGAAGAAAGACTAATTTCAAGTCAATTGATTCTATTATTGCCCTACTCTAGTGGATAGAGTAACTCTTCTCCTGAAGGGGATCATATATGACAAGTCCATATTCTCTGGCAGATATTTTTATATCTCCTTCTAAACTTTTCATTATTACAGATGTATAAAAAAATGATTCTTTGGAAAAAAGAGTTATTTTCTCAAGTATAGCTGCAGTCTTTTTTAAGGAAAACAATGTAAAAACCTTTACATTCATATTTAATTCACCAGTCAGCAGAATTTGCATACATACATACATACATATCACATTAGCTAAAACAAAAATTATGAAAACTGTCACTATCTTTACCTTAGGGCATGAACAAGACCTAGAAAAAGAATGAATATGGGCTACCAATTGTATAAGAATATATCAAACTAAAGACAAAGGCCAAGATGTCAACATTTTTTTCTAATTTTATTTTTATTTTTTCCCATTATATGCAAGGAGAGTTTTTAACATTCATTTTATTTTTATTTTTTGCAAGGCAAATGGATTTGTGTGGCTTTCCCAAGGCCACACAGCTAGGTAATTATTAAGTGACTGAGGGTGGATTTGAACTCAGTCATTTCTGACTCCATGGCCAGTGTTCTATCCACTGTGGCACCTAGCCAACCCAACATTCATTTTTTTTGGTAAATTTTGAGTTTCACATTTTTTTGCCACTCTCTCTTCTTTCTCCCCTCCCTAGAATAGTAATCAATCTGATATAACTTGTACATGTACAATTATATTTAACAAATTTCCATAATAGTCATGTTGTCAAAGGGAAATTAGAACTAAGGGGGAAAACAGTCATCAACATTTTTTATGTACATTTGTTTACAGGATCACTTTCATTAAAACATTCCTTTTCCTACTATCTAGTCAAATTACTAGTAATCAATTTATCATACATGAGCTAACTAGGTACAGATATAAGCAGGACTAAATATTTAGTGAAGATTCCCGTGGCACCTTTCTACTACCCTATTTCAAAATTTATTTCCCCACCACTTTTATCACCTTTCTTTAGAAAACAAAAATGAGCATTCTTTCAATCTATTTGAGATTATTATTTGCTACAATATTATAAATTTATGACTGTTTTATTAGATATCAGCTTAAGCAGAGAACCCTGGAAAGAACTCTTTTGCTTAACTCTGATCATTTATTCATTCTGCAACTAAGATACTCAGGTGAGTGTCTCACTGATAGATTCTAATGGGAAATCTCCTACTCAAGTGAGTTCTTAAAAGGAGGGCTGGGTAGGAAGGGAAGAGAATAAGTATATATACAATCCCTACTATGTGCCAGACACTATGGTAAATGCTTTTGGAATATTATTTCATTTTATCCTCACAATCCTGCAAGATAGGTGCTGTTATTAACTTCATTTTATAGTTGAGGAAATTGAGGCAAAAAGATATTTTAATAATTTGTCAATCATCACATAGCTAATAAGTGTATAGGCATCTATTTTGAATTCAAGTCTTCCTAACTTGAGGTCCACTACTCTATACAACCATATTACCTAGCTGTCCTACTGTAGAATAGTGAAGGGAGAAAAGTATGATGATTCTTGGTCACTCTTCTCTCTAGCAAAATACTATGACCACCACTCCAAATTCAGGTATAGGTCAGGAGGAAAAGAATTAAACAAAATCATTATTTCACATATTAGTAAATCATTCTGGGTCTCAGTTTTATTACCTGTAAAATGAGAGAGTTGGGCTATATAATCAAGGATAAGTAGGTTATCTTATCCAATTGCCTCATTTTACAGGCAGGGAAACTGAGGATCAGTGATATAAAGTGACCTATCTAAAGTCACAAAGCTAATACTTAGTAGAGCCAAGATTTAAAGATATATTTAAATTTTCTGTCTGCAGAATCAATGTCCTTTATCCTATTACCTCCCTTTTAGTTCTATTTCCAATAATAAAATAATTTCCTATTAATTCACTGTTTTATCACATTAACAACAAAAAGAAGAAAAATCTAAAGCGGATAAGTTTTTTCTAGCAGAGGAACTTATTTTGTGATCTAACCTTCTAAAAGACAAATAATTCAAAAATATTGTATCCAACCAGAAATAGACAATTAAGTTGACATGACAACCCACTGTGACAACTAATCGTCCTTAAATTAAGTCTCCTTACATAAGTCAATAATAATGTAAAGCTCAGATGATATTTAAAATGCCCATATCACAGTGCCTGCAATAGGACAGGCTATATAAATGGTTATTTCCTCCCGTTCCTTATCAAAGGTGGCAAATCATTTAGCCTCAATTGGATTCAATTTTTTCATGCATAAAATGAAAAAAAAATCATTCTTGTCCTACTAACCTCCATCAGGGTCATTTTTGAGGACTAAATAAACAAAACTTCTTTTTCCTTAAATATAATAGACCATGCAAACCTATGCAATAATAATAAGATATTAAGATTTCAGAAGGGGCGGCTAGGTGACACAGTGGATAAAGCACCTATCCTGGAGTCAGGAGTACTTGGTTCAAATCCGGTCTCAGATACTTAATAATTACCTAGCTGTGTGGCCTTGGGCAAGCCACTTAAGCCCATTTGCCTTGCAAAAAAAAGATTTCAGAAAAAAAAATATGTGTTACTTGGAATAAAATGCCCCTCAAATATCTGTAAATAACTAGATTTGGTACTACCAATCTAGGTGTTAACTAAAACTTTAATTCAACACATACCTGTAGAAATATATGCTTATACATGTATACATATATGTGTATTTATATATTAATGCATGTATGCATATGTGTGTTTATATATTCACACATACATACAGCAAATATCTATGACATGCCTTACTATCCCAGTTCACTGAACAGTGCCTGGTCCAGGATAATATTTGATTATTGATTGATGGAAATACAAAGATAAAAAAGGAAATTAGTTATGCCTTCTAAGTCATTCCTAAATCAATAATAGTAACTATGGAATTCCTATTTATGAAATACCTGTGAAAAAATTCAACATGCCACATTCTTTCACCCATCTATCTCAACTGAGAGAAAAGAACAGGACAGGACAAGACATGACAGAATAGAACAGGAACAGGAAGAGGAACAAGTAAAACTAAACAAAAGTATGAAATTATGTGCAATATTCCACTGCAAAGTTCTACTACATCCCTGACAGAACCAATAGAGGCACATTCTCAGATCTTTCCTTAGAGAACTAGTTTGATCATTTTAATTTCTCACCATATATTCTTGGATGTTTTGTTATTCTTTTGGTTGCATACCATTTTCCACTTTTATATTTACCTCAATTTAAAAGTTTTCTCACACTTCTCTAGTAATCATATTCATTACTTCTTACAGCAAAGTTATATATTTACTTACCCTAAACTGGTACATATTCTAATCAATAGACATTTACTTTTTTTTTCTTGTTTTTGCTTCTATAAAAAAAATTATATTATTGTATACGGAGTTTTTCTTTTTGTCCTTTATCTCCTTTAACTTTAGATATAGTAGTGAGATATCTGGGTCAAAAGTTATGGTTTAGTTCCCCCAATATCCCTATTGCAAACTGCTTTCCAGAATAACTGGACCAATTCATATCTCTATTAACAGTGCATTATTGTAATTCCTTTTTCATAAACCCTCTAACCATGTACTAATTCTCTATTTTGCCTCTCTGCTAATATTCTGGCTTTAAGTTAAATCTTCATAATTGTTTTGATTTGTTTTTCTCTTTTCTTTAGTGATTTGGTAGCAATTTATTTAAAACTTGAAAATTTATCTCCTGCTTTTTGACCCTATGCTTTCTAAGTTGCCATCCCCTGTGACAGGAATGTACTTCCTCATCATCCCTACCTTTTGGAATATGTTTCTTCAATTCCATCTTATATAAGATGCCATTTTCCCCCATAAAATTTTCCCCACACATGGAATTAATATTCTCTTCAGGCTCAGAAGTAAGAGAGAGCATTATGTATGATTTCTTTGCCTCTTTCTTCATCTTGTGCTATGTATGGTTATGTAGAATGCTAGCTTCTCAAGGTAGGGACTGTTATACTTTTTTTCTATTCTCAATACCAAGATATAATCTTCTGCAATGAATATGCTTAAGGAAAGTTACTGGAACAGATGGGGAAAAAGGAAATATCCAGAAAAAAACAATGTGCTAAGACAAGTAAAACAGTTTTTTTTTTTGGTTTGTTGATCAGGGAAAGCTTCATGGAAGGAGTGGCTTCAAAGGTAAGGGTTTTTTTGTTTGTTTTTTATTATGAGGCAATGGAGTTAAGTGACTTGTCCAAGGTCACACAAGCTAGGTAATTATTATGTGTCTGAGATCAAGATTTGAACTCAGGTCCTCCTGACTTCAGGACCGGTGCTCTATCAACTATGCCACCTAGCTGCCCCCCAAAGTTAAGTTTTGAAGGAGATTTCAACAGGAAGAAGAATGGATAGTATGCTCTAAGTATTGGACACAACCTTACAAATGCACAGAAATGGGGAGTATAATAGCAATTTATGAGTAGCTAGGGAGTCCAAGTAGAGTAGAAAAGTTAAATAAGATTATAACAACCTCATAGAAAGTTAGATTAGAAAGGAAGCTTAAAGGAGATAATAAGAGCAAAAATAATAAAACCTTTAGCAATTTAAGGCTTACAAAACATTTTTAATGGAATAGCTCATCCTTACCCCTTTCTAAATAACTGTTTTCTCTGTCTAATCTGGCTTCCTTCTAAGCTTCAATCTTTTCCTTTCTTTTGATAATTTCCATGTTGCCTACAAACACTACTAAATTTTCTTCATATGTAAAAATGATAACTGAAAGCCTATCATGTCATTCAACCATAGTTCTTTAATTATTATCTTAGAACTATCATTTTTCCTCAGATTCCTTTTTAAAAGCCAAATACAATGGTATACTTGTATATACTTCCTCTCCTGCTATTGCCTTTTAAATCTGCTTCAATGTGGCTTTTTACATCATTATGTTCACAATTTTCCCTATTTTTAATTATCTTATTAATCTATTTGCCAAATCTAATGGCCTATTCTCAATACTTATCTTTCCAGATCTTCACTTCTAGATATCTTTGTTTCTCTTTTCATGATTTTTTTCCATTTTCTCCTAAACATCTTACCACTCCTTATTTTCCATCAATAATTTATCATTCATGTCACACATATTAAACATGAATGATCCCAAGCTCTAGCTTGGACTCTTTTTTCTCTTCCAATACCTTATTATTTAGTAAATTTATCAAATTATTTGAACAAAATTGCCAGTTCTATGCAGATGATTCCCAGATGTATGTAATCAGTACTGATCCTTCTCTACAGTTCCATTCATCATTAGACAATTCAAAATATAACCCAAAATAATCTCTAATCCAATATGCTCAAAAGAAAACACTTAAGTTTTCCTTGCAAAATCACCCAATTTTTGAAGTTCTCTGTTATTACTGAGGGTTCTACCATCTTTCCCATCATGAAGTTTACTACCTTGATTTCATTTTTGGCCCCTCACTTTTGCTCATCCCATAGTCATTTAGTTACCAATTATTATTTCTACTTCTACATCTCTTGTATATGTCCGCCCCTCAATGTTCATATTGCCACTTAACTATTCCATAGTTTTTCAATACTTCCCCCTCTACAGGACCTCAAATTTCTTCCTTTTGCAATCCATCCTATGCACAATTAGCAAAATGATTTTCCTAAAGTGTTGGGTGGAACACAGACTCCCTACATAAACTTTAGTGACTTAAATTATATGGACAGTAGGACTCTGCTTAACTATAGAAAAAAAAAACATTGAAATATATTCATAATCATTTTCTTTATGATCTTCAGAGTCTTTTTACACACTGCTTTATATATACTGCTCTCCAATCAGAACAGGTTGTTTCTTATCCTGCAAAAAACTACATTCTATATCTCTTCTTCATTCCTTTGTATTGGCTGGCTCCCCTTATGACAAAAATATGTGAACTTTTCTCTCCTGACTCATGTCATCCCTAGTTTCTTTCCATTACCAGATCAAGTGCCACCTTTTGCATGAAATCTTTCCTGGATTGCAAGGGGATAGTATGCTTGCCTACCTTATCTATATTATTTTATATTAATTATCTTATGTTAATTTTTCATATATTATATTTATATTTAATTATGGATGTGTAATCTACCTTAATAGAATTTAAGATCTTTGAAGATGTGTTTTTTCAGATTTTCCTTTTTATCCCCAGAACTTAATACAATGCTCAACACATTTTAAATCCTTAACATGTGCCTATTAGTTAATTTATTGATTGCTTGAGTGCCATCTTTGTTTAATACTGAATAGTATCTTAGAATACATGGCATTACCTCAACTAGTTTTACAAATTGCATATTTTTATCTTTTTCTTCCAACTTTATAATAGGATGTGAGTTCCAGATGGTGGTGACTATTTTTCATCGTCATTTTTGTCCCTAAGAGCTAACTCAATTTTTTAAACATCATGTGACTTCTTTTCTTGTAAGGTTTTGAAATCTGACAGCTGCCATTCACATTCATTGCTCTCTGGGCAAGACTTGCTTTTAATTCTTATGATACTATAGGTACAGTATTCCATGATTCATAAGTAATTCAACACTGGTATAGTGCTGTTATTTAAAAGGGAGCCTTTTCTTTTAGACAGGTGTTTCAACCCTACCCATGAGGCTTTTACTATCACTTAGGGAAAATAAAATGAGCCAAATGAAGTAAATAGAGCCATTCTATTACAAAACACAATTCATCATGGATTTTTCTAGTCTGATTATAGAGTAAAAATACAGTTTGCTACTTTTATGGTCATAGTTTTATTCTTGGTCTTTTAGCAAATAGAAATCTTCTCTTATTCTCACACTTATACTATACAAATATGATCAACTGCCTCTGGAGAAAGACTGTTTTATGTCTCATTTAATCCGAATCTTTAAGGTAACTCATTTTCCCCTGCCAGTACAAATTCTTACTACTGCTGCCCCTCTCACAATTTTCTACTAATAGTGCTCTCAAGTCCAGAGTCTGACTCATTTACTGAGTACTTTAGTTATTTAAGGTAGAACATACTGTGATAAGGTCGAATCTTTCACACCATATTTTCCTCAGAATTTTATAAAGTTCTTAAAATACTAGACTCAAAATCAAGATAACCAGATTTCAAATGATGTCTCAAACAATTATAAGATTAGTAACTCTAGACAAATTCCTTTTCTTCATTCAAAATTGGGATAATTAGAGTATGTACCTTGAAATTGTGTTTTGTGGATTAAGGCAATTTGTGTGTTTGTGTGTGTGTGTGTGTGTGTGTGTGTGTGTGTTTGTGTTTGTGCGATATAACATTTTAACTTTTAAATAAATGTATTAATATTGCTCTACACATAATATAATATGACCAAAAATGGGTCCATGTACAATACAATATGAATATGAATACTAGTGACAGTTCATAGTTATATAGTTACATAAAGTTCTTTTGTATTTAAGCACTTTCCTCATATTCTCTTAAGCAATTAAACTATGTGAATACATACAATATTTAGCAGAAAGAGAGATGAGTCATTTGTTCAATGACTTCTCTTCGTACACTTAATGAAACATGCTTATCAGAATCAGATTATGTTTGCTTGGCCTCTCTATTGCTTTGGTAGCTCTGCCCTACTACACTGGTCTCTCTTTATATCTTTCCATCTAGGCCCTTAGTGTTTCATTACTGTAGTTCAGTAGTAGATAACTGAATCGTCTTCCTTCAGTCTTTATCCATTCTAACACATTTTGCCTCCCACTGACAAATTAATCATTCTAAAATGGCATTTACATTATGTCGTGATCTTGCTCAGGAACCTACAGTATTTCCTTAATGTTCATCGTGACATGTAGTCATTTCTCTACCTTTCAAACTCCTCCATAATAATGAACTACCTTAAATAACTAAAGTACAATAAGCACACTCTATTTCTTTAAAATGCATTTTTCTCTAGCACTCTACACACTCATTCTTGCCAATGAATTTTTTCATGATAATTCCCTCATTTTGAGATGTAATTCTCCTTCCTCTCAGCTACATAATTCTCCTTCTCCAAGTCCCCTCTCCTCCTCAATTAAGACTTCTCTTTCTATTCCAGTTTATATAACTTTTAATAATGAAGAAGCAGCACAGCTTAATGCAATGGGCAGTTTTTTTGAGTAGTGATAAAAATTGAAAGAATTCACTGAAATACCACCTAAAAGAGATCCTAAAATAAAAATTACCAGAAATATTAAAGCCAATGTACAGAACTCATAAGTTAAAGAGAAAATAATTTAAGTATCCAGAAAAAAATCACTATCCAAATATTGTGAATTCACAGGCAGGATCAAACAAAGACTCATATTAAAGGAACCAGAGGGCTGGATTACAATGTGTCACAAAACAAAAGAACTGGGACTACAACCAAGAATAACCCATCCAGCAAAACAGAGTATAATCCTTCAAGGGAAAAAGTGAATAAGCACTAAAATAAAAGATTTTGAACAATTTTTGCTGAACAGAACCGAGATGATTATAAAATATTTAGTTTCAAAGCAACTTAATAAGGTTATAAATTATTTTCCTTTCTATATGGAAAAATGAAAAATGTAACTTTTAGGGACTTTATCAGTATTAGGCAGTTAGGACTTTATATAGAAAGAGAGAACAGAAGTGAGTTGAATATGTTGGCATGGTGACAAAAAAGTGGTTAGGTGAGAAAAATATGCTGAAAGATGTGGGAATGGAGAGAAAAATTGGGGAAAACATTCTCACATAAAAGAGACATGCAAAGGAACAGTATTGTTCTATAAGAAATCACGAAGCATGGGATTTCAGAAAAGTCTGGAAAGGCTTACATGAATTGATACTGAGTGAGATGAGCAGAAGAACATTATACACCTTAATAACAATATGGGGTAATGATCAACTCTGATGGAATTTCTCTCTTCATCACTGCAATGATCAGGGACAAATTTAGAAGATCTGTGATGGAGAATACCATCTGTATCCAGAGAAGTAACTATGGAGTTTAAACAAAGGTCAAATATTATTATCTTCAATTTTTAAAAATCGTCTTATGTTTTATGTGATTTTGCTGTTTCTAATGTTTTCTTTCTTCCTTTTGGATCTGTTTCTTCTTTTCACACATTCAATTTCAATGTATGCATATCATGGAAGCAAATATAAAGACTAAATCAGAGTAATTTCTGTTGGGGGTAATGGGGTGAAGGGAGGTAGGGAGAGAGGAAAAGAAATGTAAAATTCAAAACCTTGCAAAAAATTAATTGATAGATGCTACCATTGTAATTGGAAATATATATATATATGTATATATATATATACATATATATATTTAAAAAGAGGCAAGCAAGGAACAGATTTTATAGTAGAGGGGAGGGGAAAATGGGAGAAGAGTTCTTAGGAAACATTTGATACTTTAGTTTCAATTTGTAGTTAAAAATTATTTTATCTATAAGGAAATTGGGAAGGGCCAAGGATAAAAGAAAATGTCAATGATAAAATGGAGAATGAGTAAGAAAAAAGGCAATCATCAAATGTAAAAAACTGTAAAGGAGGGTCAATATCAAAAGAGAAGAAGAAAAAAGATGAAAAGAGATGTAGGAAAATGCATAGTAAGAAATGATAACTATTAATATAAATGAAATGAATTCACCAATAAAATAGAACAAGATTATATTGCATTGGAAATCAGTATCTAACAATATGCTATTCAAAATGAGCATCCTTGAAACAGAGTTAAAATAAGGGTGGAACAGAATCTATATAAGTTCAACTGCAGTTAAAAAAGATGCAGGAGTCATAATTGTGATCTCAGACAAAGCAAAACCAATAATGGATTTAATTAAAAGGGATCAGCAGAGAAACTACTTTTTAAAGGGCACCATAGACCATGATGCAATATCAGTAGTAGCATTTATGTACCAGATGGCATTCAATTCTTAAAAGAGAAGTTAAATGAACTTTAAGAGGAAATAGAGTAAAATTATACTTGGACCTCAACTTTTCCCTTTCAGAGTTAGATAAATCTAATCATAAAATGAATGAGAAATTAAAGAGATGACTAAAATCCTCAAAAATAAGCTATGATAGACCTCTTGAAAGGAATATATCTTATTCTCATTTGTGCATGGCACCTTCACAAAAGTGGCAATATATTAGGCTATTGCCAATCAAATGTAGAAAAAGCAGAAATATTAAATGCACCTTGTTGGACCATGATGTAATAAACACTGCATCCTATAAAGCATCATGGGAATATAGATTAGAATTAAATGCAAATGAAATTAACTCATCCTAAAATGAGTTGTTTCAAGAACAAAATGCAGAAATAATTTCATTAAAGAGAATTAAAACATGAGATAATATTTCAAAATTTGTGGGATAAAGCATTATATTATAGTGGATAATTATATATATATTAAATTATAGTGGATAATTTATTTCACTAAATGCTTACATCAATAAAGGAAGAAAAGAGCAGATCAATGAATTTAGTATACAACCAAAAACAACAAATTAAATATTGGCAATTAATCTTGAAACACAAAGGAGATAATAATAAAACTGAAAGAAAAAGCAAAATTCATTGAACTAATAAAATTAGAAGCTGCTCTAATGGAGAAAACAATAAAATAGAAAATTTATTAATTTGTTTTAGAAAAGAAGACACCTAAATTCCCAATATCAAAAGTAAAAAGAGCAGAATTTATCACATAAAATTAAAAGTAATTAAAAGAAAAGTTGCTATTCTCTAGTCAATACATGTTAAGATATGAAAAGCAATTTTCAGGAAAAGAAATCAAATCTATCAAGTGATTTGAAAAAAAATGTTCTAAAGTAGTTTTGATTGGAGAAATTCAAATTAAAACAACTGACATACTACTTCATCTCTATCAAAGTAACTTACATGGCAGAAAAAGAAAAAATGACAAATTCTAAAGATGTGGAAAAATTAGGACACTAGTACGCTATTAGTGGAGCTGTGAACTGGTCCACCATTCTAAAAATAATTTAAACCCAAAGAGTTTTAAAACTGTGAATACCCTTTGACCCAGCAATGATACTACTTAGTTTGTACTACAACCAGATTACTATTACTCCCTCATGTCAAAGATGACTATACCAACCAACCAAATGATTGAAGGCATGATTTACACAATTTTGTTTACTATAGTAAAAGGTATGCTGTGCAAGGCATCCTTCCCACTTGCCTTTACCAGAATCTTTCCATCACAGGATCTGATTTTTAGGAAACTGAACTATTGAAGATGGACTGGCAATTGCAGGAGTCTTTTGTCCTTAAATGGTTTTGATTCTTTATGCATCAGTGAGGCAACCAGGCAAGCACTAGCCTGTGCTATGTGAAGATAACAACCTGGCACTGAAAGTGTTAATAATTAATATGGTCTTTCCCTTCAGGTTTTCCCTTTCAGTTTTGTTGATCAGAAGTATGATGGTATCTAATCACCTTTGATTCTTAGTTGACAATCTGTTACATCCTAACCTGTCTCTCAATGGGCTAATGGTCAGTATGGTCTTTCCTCTCAAACCTTCCAACTTTGATTTGAGATGGTTTGGAACTACAGTGATATCTGATCTTCAGTTCTCTGGATGCCACTGAAATTTCGATGATTTCCAAGGCTTTCCTTTCAGGGCAAATCTATTCCATGGTAGCCTTTTTGCATCTCCAGATTGATCACAATACCACAATGGATGTCTTATAGTACCTGTTTTAGGAACCCAACTCCCTTTAAATTGATGTTTACCTCTCTCTCAGGACTAATTGACCCATGATCAAATGCAATTCATGTGGAATCCATGTCCACTTTGACCTTCAAAGTTATTATAATAAACAGAGAGATCATAGAAAGTGGAAAAGGACCTTTTGATACAAAAATCTTTATACCAACAATTTTTATGATGGCAAAGAAATGAAAATCCACACACTGAGGAATGACTTAATAATTTGTGGCTTACAATTGTGATAGAATACAACTGAAAATTAAAGAATGATGGACAGAATGGTTTCATAAAATCAAGGAAATCTTCTATGAATTCATGCAAAGTAAAATGGGCAAAACCAGGAGTATATTGTGCACAGAAATACCAATAATTTAAGGATGACCAACTGTGAAAGACTTAACAACTGATCAAGACAATGACCTTACAATTCCAAGGAATATGTATATCATGAAATCTTGAGAGTGAACTGATAGAATTCTTAATGCAGATTGAATTATATTGTTTTCTTTTTTTAGTCTCTTTTCTTTCTAGGAACATAGCTAAAGTGGAAATGTTTTACATGTCTTTACATGTATATTTGATATAATTTTTTTTGATTCTTCAAGGAAGAAGGGAGAAAATTTCAAAATCAGAATTTTAAAATTTGAATTTTAAATTTACTTCTAATTGGGATTTATAAATATTTGAACATCTAGATATAGATACATACTTTTTAACAATAAGAACTCTTACCTTCATTCTGTCAGTCCTTCAAACTATTATTCTTTAGCACTTCTCTTTATTGCTAAATTTCTGGTGGAATAATGTATAATAACTCCTACCATATTCTCCTTACTTATTTTACACTGTTCAGCCCCTTATATTATGATGTCTGTTTCCTCCACTTTCCTGAAATGTGTACCTTCTGATTCACCATGATTAAAGTTAATGACTTCAAGCTTTATGCAATTCAAGGAACCTTTAACTATCCATTTATTGCCAAGGCAAAGAGAAATAATTCAACATCATCCATTTTCCAAAGTAAAATTCAGGTGCTTCATGATATTTTTCTAGATCAAGAGAAAACAATGAATAGCCCCAGCAGCTTTGATGGAATCCCTGCAGTGAATTCATGGTAATGAACCAGATTCCTCAGGATGGATAGTAATATCTTGAATGTGATAAGCCTTCAGCAGGGAATGCCTACATAAATGAAATTAATAATCTTTTCATATTTGAATAAGAGATGTACTTTTAACTATTTTTATTCATATAAGAAAATTCTCTAAATAATTAAATAAGAGAAATACAAATTTAAAAAAAAGGTCTGAGGTACCATCTCACACCTATCAGATTGACAAAGATGACAAAAAAAGAAAATGATCAATGTTGGAGAGGATGTGGGAAAATTTGGGACATTGATGTATATTGATAGAGTTGTGAACTGATACAGTCATTCTGGGGAGCAATTTGAAACTATGCCCAAAGGGTATTAAAATTGTGCATACTCTTTGATACAGCATTACCACTACTAGATCTATATCCCAAAGACATCATAAGAAATGGGAAAAGTCTCACAAGTTTAAAAATATGGTTAGCAACTCCCTTTTTTCTTTTTTTTTTCAGTTTTCCAAGGCAAATGGGGTTATGTGGCTTGCCCAAGGCCACACAGCAAGGTAATTATTATTATGTGCCTGAGGCTGGATTTGAACCGACGTACTCCTGACTCCAAGGCTGGTGCTCTATCCACTGTGCCACCTAGCCACCCCAACTCTCTTTACAGGGGAGAAGAATTGTGAGTTGAGGGAGATGTCCATCAATTGGAGAATAATTGAACAAATTATGGTAAATGAATGTTTTGAAATATTATGATTCTGCAAGAAGTCATGAGTAGTAAGACTTTAGAGAAGCTTGAAAAGACTTACATGAGCTGATGTTGAGAGAAGTGAGCAGAACCAAGAGAACACTGCACTCATTAAGTACAACTTTATGAAGTGATCATCTATGATGGACTGAGCTCCTCTCACTAATTCAGTAATCAAGGTCAATCCTTAGAGACCTATATCTATAGGAGAAAACTATGGATTCTGAATAAAGAACAAAACATGTTATATTCACTTTTTAAAAATAAACTTAAAAAAAGATTTTTTCTTTATTTTTCTCATGATCTCCCCCCCCTTATTTCTAATTCTT
Organism: Macrotis lagotis; assembly: GCF_037893015.1. Lineage (NCBI taxonomy): Eukaryota > Metazoa > Chordata > Mammalia > Peramelemorphia > Peramelidae > Macrotis > Macrotis lagotis. Next base: position 482,665,763 of record NC_133658.1, read on the forward strand.
CTTTCACAATATGACTAATATGGAAATATGTTAAGCACAATTGTATATGAATAACTTTTACCAGATTGTTAGCCACTATGGAGAGGGAAAAGAAGGCAAAAGAAAATGTGGAACTCATAAACTTGCAAAATAAATGAATTTTGAAAGTTACCTTTGCATGTAATTGGAAAAATTAAACAAAATTTCAATAAAGAATTTACAAGAAAGAATGTGGTTTTAAAAGAAGAAATGTGCTCTTAAAAATTTGTTTGAGTTGAAGTAAGGAAAAGTGAGTTAGATCTCATAATTTCCAAATATTGCAGAAAAAGGTTCAAACAAGAGAGTATTTGAAGATTTCTTTTCATGTTAATAGCAGAAAAAGCCAGATATTTTAGATACTACCTTTTGGAAAGCTGATACACAGATACACTGTGCCAGTACAAACAAGAAAAGGAAGAATATGATAGAGTACAGACAATTTCAGAAGTCACATTTTTTGATCAGCAGAAAACTGACTGGAAAAGCTAGATAGGATGACAGACAGTGCTTATGGACTGCACTTTCAGATATAGAGAATAGGTAGACCATGTATATCTTCAGGTATGAAATGATAATCTGAATTAATTATAGTTAAAAACCTAACACAAGTGGAAAAATTAGTAGAACATTGAATTTAGAATCTGTTCCAATCTTGTTTCTTACACTTTGTAAAAGAGGAGACTAGGCAAGTCGCTTAACTTCCTTGAGCTTCAGGTTACTTTTTCAAAAATTTTCAAAATTGAAATCAGTTTCCAAAATTACTAAATCTATTACCTTATAAACTTGATTTCATCTAATCATTCAAATTAGCACTATACATTTATTATATTTTATTAATTGTGAGAGTTGATAGGAGTGTTCACATGTGGTATACTGCAGTATTTTGCACTTAAGAGAAAACACCCTGGTTCTAATAGCAGACTAACTTCATTTATCATTCATAATATTCAGGGGTCTGAAAACTCAGTTGACAAATGTAAAAATCTCACCAAAGCACCTTCCTAAAGAGAAATCCCAAAATGGCTGAGAATTTTTTTAAAACTACTTCTCCAAACCTGAGTATTTTACATTTCAGAAATCAAATTATACACCAGTTAGCTCAACAACTAGCCATTGTCAGCAGGAAAGTGTTTCATTAGAAATCTATTCATAGGGTGTTGATTTTTAAAAAAGAGAAAAAAGAATCAGCAAAATCCATGCCTCAGATCTAGGATACAAATAAATTATGGACTTTCCACTTGTGGCCTCTCGACATAATTAGAGGAAAGAGGTGTCGTATTGAAAGGGAACACATTTTTCCCCAAAATAATCTGAGCTGTTACAAAGCTCCTTACATATTCATATTTTCTTAGCATGAAAGGGTTGCCTTTACAGTGAATGTTAAATGAGAAGAGATGAGCTAGGTAGGACACAGGATTTTGTTGGACCACATCTAGGGCATCCATTGAAAAGAAAGACTTGTAGAGAGTTTAACAAACCATTCTTTCTATGCCTCACAATTACATAATAGATAACCAGAGATGGTAAAGTAAGAATTGAACATTTTATAAATAGAATAACTGTTATACATCTAGGTGCCAAGAGACTTTCATATATATATGAGAAATAACTAGCAATTGAGCTATCTTTGTTCAATCAGTTTGTGTGTGGGATCTGAAAGGGGAGGAATGATATAATGTAGTACACTGTTTCATTGCAGATTTCTTACAATTTTAACTAGTTACTCTTGCTAAGTAGGGACTAAGGCCAAATGTTTTTGTGTTGTAGGAGTGTAATTATTGTCTTCAGTCTCTAAATTTTAGTGACTGAGTGAACAGCCTCAGAAATAACACTTGTGTAGAAAGTATAAAAAAGAACACTAGACTGGGTGTGCTTAGGTAAGTAATCTTGGGAAAATCATTTAGCCAATCTGAACATTCTTTTCCTCATGTAAAATAAAAAGGTTAGTTGACATGATCTCTGAGGTATCTTCCAACTGTGAAATAGGACATTTCAATAAAAATATATGACCTCTTTAATAAATGGCATGCATTTTGTATTAATAATATATTATTATAGTAAGCATTTTAGGGCATTTGTTTTGGGGACTGATGTCCTGTGGGCCAATGCACAAATATATTTTTCTTTCTTTCTTGTTCATGTTATACATTTCTAAATTAAATGATCCAGACAACTCCTATCTCACCAAATGCTACCTCTAATATGAAATTTTTTCATCTGTCTCTGCAGGAGTAAATGATCTTTCTATCCTATAGACTTTCATTGTATAATGTACTCCTCTCCTATATTTCCCATCTTCTAATTTTGTCTTATCACTATTCTGTGATGTCTTTTCTCTCCTAAGAAATTTTTTTGGAGTAAAAACCTTGCTAGACTCATTTTTATACTTCAACATTTAAGATATTGATTTGTTTATAATGGAAAAAGTAAATATTTGGTGAATATAACAATCTTGAAATTGTCATATTTTAATGATTCACTTTCAGATTGATTTCATTTCTCCAAAAATCATCATACTAGCAATAATATTTCCATTTTCTTATATTGTGTTTTATGAATTAATAACATTTAACAAATTTCAATTGCTACTGGTTTTACTCATTCAATTCAAAATTTTAAAGTATACATAAGTATACATAAAGTACACATAAGTCTGAACTTTGTTTAAGATGTTGTTCCATCCATGCCACAGATGGTATCAATGATTCCATAGCATCAAAACCTACTATACAATATTATAAATTATTGTATTTCTGGATTAGAGGATATCACAGTTCTTAAGCTGGATAAAATGCATTTCAATGTTTTAAATAATAATTTGTATTGAAATAAGCATGGATTCTGTAATTTTCAAGATGGAAGTGTCCCCTATCATAAAAACTAGTATTTAAATAATATTTTGTTTAAAAATAAATCTTTTGAATGTTTTATTTTATTGATTTTTGCAATCCTGTAAGATAAACATTATGCCCACATAATGCATGAAGAAACTGAGTCTGCTACAGGATAAGTCCTGAGTCACACAGGGTCACACAGATAAGCTAGTGAGTCAGTATTCAAATAATTGTTCTTGATTCCAAATTCAGTGCTGTAAGCACTGCATCTGTTTTTTTTTTTTTTTCATTTTTATCATGGTACTTTTTGTAAATAGTTATGCACCCCACAATCAGTTAGGTGCTGCAGTAGATAGAGTGGCAGACCTGGTGTCAGGAAGATTTACTAACTGTGTGATCCAAACTCACCCTTTTTGCCTCATTTTTCACATTTGTAAAAATGAACTGGAGAAGGAAATAGCAAACCACCTGCAGTAGTCAAGAAAACCCCAAATGAGTACAATTGAAAAATAATAATAAATATTCAATAGTGCTCTTGGTTAATCACATTCAATGAATCAATAGCAGATAAATATCAATCACCTAGTATATCAGTTATAAATGGCTAGGGAATACTTAGTCCAAAGTGATTAAAATGGTTTTTATTAAGATATCATAACAAAATGGCACACCTCACAAGGAGGGAGAGAGGGGTGAGGAAATCACAAAATGCAAGGACTTTTATACACTTTGAAAGGCCTTTTTTTCTGCCCCCTTCTGCCAATCATAGGCTGGGGCCACAATTTCAGTTGAAACTTTGGTTCCCTGTACATTTCCCCCACCCTGCTTATTATACTAATGAGCAAGAACAGCTATCTCCCTGAGCATGTTCAAAGGAGAAAGTCAATACAGCAGGTTAACTTAAAAACAGGTGGGACAATCTCATCAGTTTTTGATCAGATGGAGGCTAAGTCTTCAGACTTGAACTCAGTACCTTGCCCATGGAATAAAGGCAGAGCCCAATCTTTATAATGTAAACTAACAATCTTCCCTTCACATTCTTGTGGAACCCAAACACCCACATATTCCTCACAATCAGGCAAAAAGGCATTAATATTTTAAAAGTGGAAAGCTTCATTTGAGTTGGCTTTAAAGACTTTTAAGAAGTAAAATATCACTATATTCATGTAATGCTGATGCAACTAATGACCTTAAGAAAGTTTTACAATCAAAGAAAAATCCAAAGATAACAATGAAACAGGAACAGATACCCAGGTCCTTGGAATTCATATGAAATGTAAGTTATGATAATGACAAGATAACATATGATGCTAAGAATCGTGCTTATGAATGAAGGATGAATATTTATGCACACGACTTTGCTATTATCTTAAAACAGAATAACGGAAGCTTGTACTGTAGAACATATGTTTTAAAACCAGGAAAATGCAAATGCTAATTGTAATATCTAAGAATAATTTTAGACATTTATACCCAGTTATGGATTAGAAAGCAACATGGTATAATAGAAAGAGTATTGACTCTGCAGTCAAGGAATTTGACTACCTGACATATAATATTTGCATTATCTTGGGCAAGTGTTTAATCTTCCATGGGTCTTAATTCCTCATCTTTGAAATGAGAGTACTGAAGTAGATACATATGTAGCTATAGAGTTATAATCATTTAAATATCTTTAAAGACTGTAAGTTTTCATTTTCAGAATTTGTATCTTCTAAGTCAAGTTTGATCTGGTTAAAGATAAACTGGCAGAATCCCATGCTCCAGTTTGCAAATTTGCTCAAATTTGTTCCAATTTGCAAATGAAGAGATAAATTTATTTTAAGACTTACTGATTAGCCAATTTATTCATTTATAACACATGCTGCCTCTCATATAATGTAACATTTTGTGATTTATAATACTTTTATGATTCCTTTTGATATACATTGAAAAGTGAAGTTACTATTGAAAGGTCAAAAGGTGAGCTGATAGTACAAGAACAACAATACAAATGGAAGTCAATTTAAAGTTGTTTATTGAATGAAAGAATGGTTGGCTGGGTGCTGGCAGACTTCAGCAGTGGGTAGTGGGGAGAGCATGACTTTTATGTCTTACAACTATAATGCTCTAATGATAGGCAAGTTTTAATTTTATCAATCTCTGCACATTATTCTTTTCATAGTTTTATTAGTATAGCATGGAAGTATAAACATTGAGTATGAACATGCCTCACCTATTGGAGGGGGCAAGATTACTTCTTTGCCCATATTCTCCTGATGTTTCTGTACTCAGTGAGTAGTTACAGACTTTACCTGGTCTGGATTCCTCTCCAGGAGTACAGATTCACTGGAATCTCAGCCCAGTCAGTTCTTCAGTTCTCTCTCTCTCTCTCTCTCTCTCTCTCTCTCTCTCTCTCACCCTCTCACCTTGCCTAGTCTTTTGTTATTCAATTCTAACCTCAAGTAGCTTACAAACTACTTGCTGCTTTTCCTGGAGGAGAAAAGGTTTTAATCTGCTTACTTTGCAGGCTTGTATAATATATCCTGAGCAGTTTTAAAATTCCAGATCTATATATGAATTTTTTCACCAACAACACCTCTCAATCTTAAATTGGTGATACCAATCACTGGCAACATTACCCTATAACCCATATATTTCTTTGCTAGCCTGTAGTTCATCCTGGATACTAGAAGAGGACCAATAGTTTAAGGGTGATATCTTGATTTATGCATCCAAAAGAGCTGGGTGGGGCTGCACAAAGTCATCAACCTCAGTCTTTTCTCTAATAAAAGAAATTCAGTGGCAAGACAAGGGTCAAAATGACTGGCCATGGTCCAGCATGCAGTGAGTGACCTTGACCTTCCTAAATTATGGTCCTTCCCTTGGCTCAGTATATCTAAAACCAAACCCTTTCAGTGACTAAGGGCTAAATAAAAGTTGAGACAAAACTTAGCTAAATTCTCTTCACAAAAATGTCAGTCTGGGAATGAAAGACTCGTAGAAAGACCTTTGGATAGAACAAAAAACAATTGCTATTTACACTCATTGGGTCATCAAAACTTAAACAATGAGCCACTGAGATTTGGGTTGGGGCTATTATTGACCATTCAATGCAGAGTCAAATAGCTTCATTTAAAACCCTATGGGCTATATTTCAAGAAATATAAAATGAAAGCCATACAAAACAAACAATAAATTGTCCCAGTTTGGGTCTTCATGATGGTGGAAAATATTGATCAGTTTCCTTTGAGATGAAAACCTCACCAGTCTGTGTGGGGAATTTAAACCTTAACCCAAAATGACTATTTGGAGTCCTCACAAAGTGGCAGCAAAGAGTTAAAATTTAATCTGTTTCTTGCAAGGAGCAGGGCAGTTCCTAACTCTCTATGAAAGAGAGAACAGGAAAAGCCAAATTACAGAAACTGAGGCAGGGTTTAAAAACCCCCAAAACCACAACCCATTTCCCCTCTTCTTTTCTGCCAACCCTTACAACAATTGATCAAACTTGATGGTCCGAAGAGAAGGGAGGTGTACCTAAGCTTTCCCAAGAGGGTCTGTCTTTGTTTATGTCTCATAAGGTTAGGGTGACATAATTTTTCTAGCCAGAGATCTGGGTTTTCATACTTACCTGATTCTTGAGAAAGAGAAGCTGAGGCCTATGGCTTAGACTAATTTAGCACTATGTTTCTTAAAAGTCAGCATTTTTGCCCCTCACAATCCTGACTCAGGAGATTAAGTAAGGGTTAAATTTAATTCACAAGTTATTGCAATGGTTTTCAAGTTACTATAAAGTGTTCACACAAATTATTGAAAGTTCACAAAGGCTGATGGGTAAGACATTTAAGAAAAGGAAAAGAGTAAAGGGAAAGGGAACAGTCACTGATGTGACTGGACTTAGACCTATGTGGATCCAGCATGGAGGATATCAGTCAAACTCCTATGGGAATTCTTTGCCATCTCCTTTACAGGGAGGGGTCAGGATGAGGAAGGTTCAAGGATTGACCAATATATAGGAGACTGGGGTCAGGTAAGGCAGAGTCAGGAAGGTAGAGGAGGGGTAGAGGAGAATTGATTGAGGTTGCTTTCTCTTATTTTGGTGAATTTACATTTGGGAAGAGGATTGCTTTAAACAATGGAGAGAGAGAGAGAGAGAGAGAGAGAGAGAGAGAGAGAGAGAGAGAGAGAGAGAGAGAGAGAGAGAGAGAGAGTCAGAAGCCTCCAGAAACTATCAAACAAGCAAAGATACTATATTAAAAGACTAGATATTTTTCCTTCAATACTTAGAGGACAGTAAGTGTTACTTTCAGATAACATGTAAAGGTAATTAAAACAAACTGTTCTCCTAAGAACATAGCTCATTCCTTCACACAAAAACAGCCTCAATGGGGGAGGAATAAGCTTAAGCCTAGAAACATACTTGTAGTAAGGCACACATTTAAGAAACATGCATGACAAGATTTAATTCATAGCACCTAGGTCCTCCATAGAAATTCCATGAATACTTGAAGAAGGTGTTAGGTGTTAGGTGAAAAGAAAGACTCCATATGATGCAGAGAATTATAAATGTAGAAAATTTATAATCACAAACAAGTTCTGTAATCTTTAATGCTGTTAAATTTTATTAATTGTGGTAAGCTGTTTACTCCTGAGATGTAAACTGACCCTTATTTTTGAATCCTGTCTCCCCATTTCATCGTCACTAGCTTACCTGATCTTGCCCATTGACTGGTGTAGGAGGAAACTACATGTTGAATTTAGAGGTCATTCACTTTGGAACAGGAAGAACTAGTAGTAGCTTGCCCATTGGAGGATACCTAACCCAGGTACTAGACCACTCCCCAAGCACCACCTCTTGTCTACCCGAGCACAGAAGTGTATTTAAGAGGAAGCATTGCCCCTTCTTGCTTCTTCTTGACTCTGCCTCCCACCCTGCAGGATGTCTTTCTCTCTTCCCTTCCTAAACCATGTGCTCCCATGCTATGCCCTGGTAGTTCACTATGGGCCCCCATGCCATGTGGCCAGAGTTGTCTGTCTGTGTGTCTCTCTCTTTCACTCCCTCACTTTCACCCTCACTCAAACTTCACCCAACCTGTCCTCAAAATGCATACTGCTTTTCTGGGAGAAAAAAAAGTTTTAATCTGTATACTTTGTCATAATTTGCAATAAATCATGAGCAATTTTAAAATCCCAGAGAGCATGTGAATTCCTTTGCTTTTCAGATAGATTTCTTGGCTTTTCAGATTGATTTCTATCTTTAATAGGCAACCCCAAATGCCATCAGAAACACTTGTACACCAAAATCTTTATAAAATAGGTTTCCAATGACTGCAAATGGCCTGATAAATTGCCTTAAAGCAAGATAATAAAATATCATTTCCTTCTTAGACCGAGAAACATAATGAATACAGAGAAGCTTGAAAAGACTTAAATAATATGATACCATACAAAAAAACAACATAGATAACAACTTCAGTAATGAATATGGACAGAAAAACAATTTTAGCCTGTATACCTTGTAAAAATTTGTTATAAATTCTGAGCAACTTTAAAATCCCAGGGACTATGTGAATTCCCTCATTTTTCAATAAAACACGATCTTTATCTTTATTTAGTCACATACTAAATCTTGTCCATAGCACCTATGATTCTTGGAAAATGAAGTAATTTCAAGAACATTTGGATGAGCTCTTTGCGAATGCATGTCTCCAAATTTGTTCAGAGGAAATGTGTAATGAGATTTTGTAAAAAATCACTTTTATTAAAGTGATTTTAGATTTACTATGAATAATTATGGTAATAAGGGATTGAAAAACCATAACTTTCTAATAGGATAGAGATTAGCTATGAATAATTAGGGTAATGAGAATTTGAATTTGCTTTGCTCAGATTTGGTAGTATTAGTAAGAATATTTTTGAGCTTGTCTTACTATCCAATGGTCCTTTTAAGACAGAATTTAATGATAAGATTAGTATTATTATATTTTGGGACACTCCCTGGCTGATGCTGCTTTAGCAATGCGGTCTTCTCACAAGAAGAAATGAAAAAATCCATTTCTACTCTCCAATTCAGACTCTGAACTCTTGTTTCCTGTCAGCATTGTCCCCCATAATCCCAAAGAAAAATTATGAGACTCTTTCCCCATTCATTTGCAAAATTATGTAAGGGGAATGATTCACAGGAGTGGAGCATCATATAATGTTACATTTTTTCAAAGTATTGAATAGATTAATTTTGCCTGTTTTCTTTGTCTTTTTAATTTGTATTTGTTTAAAAAATATTTTAGCAGCTCTTTGGGAGAGTAGGAGAGCCTATAAGAGAAAATTTGGGATATATGAAAATATAGAAATAAAAAGTGTTAATCTATGTTAGTCATTAAGGAAAATAAAATTTTGATAAAATATGATCCTTGCCTTCTTGGAGTTATAATGAAAACTCAGGGTTAGTGGGATACAATGAATAGATTGAGAGATATATCAGGAAGAGAGCTAATTTCTAAGGAAGATTTAGATTCAAGTACAGCCCCAAATATCTCTTCCACTGACAATGAGATGCTAATCAAATCATTTAACTTCTTTTTGCCCCAGGAGATTCTCTAAGAACACAGTTGGCAAAAGAAGACAAAATCACAAATCTAGACCAAATGACACATGTATATGAACCTCTCATATTTGCAGAATAGTATCCTTATGACAAACCTTTGACGGTTATATTTTTTTAAAGTATAATTTCCCCTTTTTTTACCAAGGAGAGAACTGAGATTCAAAGTGATGAACTATATGTCCAATGTCACATAGCTGGTAAATAAAGGAGATGAGAGTTGATTCCCATCTCCTTGTTTCCTACACACAAAAAAAGATGTATCTCTAACAATCAATACCATATAATAGAGAGACAGGAAGGAGTTATGAATTGAAAGCTGATTTGGGAATCTGGAAAATTTGGGACCAAGTCCTGTTTCTGACATATGCTATAGTCTCTGGTATATACTGCATATATCTTTTATGTACATAATTTGCATATTGTTTAAAACATTAATATGAGAACTTCAGTCTTTCTTTTTATCCTAAGTTCTTAACATATTGTATGACATTTAGTAAAAGCTAGATAAAATGCTTTTAAACTAGGTAAAATGGACATGTCACTTAATATCTTTTGTATCAGGCAAACTGATAAGACCAGTTAGAAATACACAATGGTAGAAGTGGTTTCTTACACTAATAAAGGCATAGGTTCAGAAGAAAAGAACAGAAAAATAAATGTATATATAAAATAAAAGTCACAAAAAGACCTGATGTTAATTCTAGACTTGCAAATCCTTTTCTTACCCATTTTCCTCTAGTGTCCACTATAAAAGAAATTCAGAATACTACTGCAAAACAAATTTGTCATTTAAAGATAAATTGGGTACAAAAGATATTTTTGAGATAGTTATTGAAAAAGTGTCCTCTGAACAATATCCCACAACTCACAGTCACATAATAAGTTGGTTGCTTCATTGCTTTCACTTTATTTTTTTGTCCGATGCCTTGTCACACTTGTAATCCATCCTCCAAAGGACCTGCTGGCTTCTAAGTTGCAGTTTCCTACTTCTTTTTAAGTACCATTGCATTACTTTATATCAGAATGCTGAAGTAGCAAAATTCAGTGACAGATTTGAATTTTGTATCTAAAGAGGACCTCTGCATTACACTCAAATTGAATTTCTTTAGAAGAAGACTAATATAATTAAATGCAAGATGTTACAGAAATGCAAGCTACCCTCCATCATTAAAAAGCAATATCTGATAAGTGTTTGGGGGACAATGAATGGATACAGACTTTTAAGTAAACTTTAAGGATCATAAGAGATGGAACTGGATCATTTTTCCTCCAGAGAAATAATTTAAATGAGTAAGAATCTAATTTTGAGGACAGAAAATAGTCTCAGCATACAGTAAAAATGGAAGTATAAAGGCTACTCTTTTGATGTATACATCCTGCAGCTGAGTTGTGTAGTGAATAGGAAAAAAATTCTCAAAACTAAAATCCAATTAAATGTTGGATTCAACTCTAGCTTCTGACATATATTAACAAGCAATTTCCCTAACCTCTTGATATTTTAGACAACTTTCTTGGATTGTAAATTATAGAAAACAAACTGACCTAACTTGATGAAGAAAATCCTTCCTCAGAGTTCCTTAAATCGGGATAATGACAAGTCCATTCCTTATTCTATCTTTCCTTCCTACAAAGGAATCAGAACATTTTTTCCAATATAGTTCATGTAATCTGAAAGGAATCTATAGTATCACTTAAGTGATGAACATTGTGAAATAGGTTGAGCATTGAGGAAGCTATTTGGAAAACTCAACAAAGTAGGGATGTTTTAGGATTAAGGATAAACAGTAATCAAATTAGGTTAAAGGCAAGCTTTTTGATAGTTTGCTAAGTATTGACCTCCAGTTAGCCTGTGTGGAGAAGCCCTGTCTGGATTCATAAATGATTTGCTTGCTGGATGTTTGAAGATGTCTGTCCTTCTTTCTTAAAGAACAGGACATCAGGGAGGTGATGTTATAAGGAAGTGAATTGGATTTGTGTGAAGGGTTGTTTTTCTAAGTCACAAATCTTACTTTCTCCTCTAGAGTCATCTGGGTCCTGTGGTCAGTTATGGATCAGGGAGACTAAAGATGGTCTTGGATTTGAGTCAGTTGAAGTGAAGGTAACACAACTAGTAAGTGTCAGTTGTTTGAGTCTGATTTGAACTCAGGTTCAGTTTGTTCAACCAAAGAAAGTTATAACCCTCAAAGTAGGATGGGGAGGGAAGCAAGGTGAGAAAGAGGTGGGGGGAACCCAGGAAGGGGGGGGGGAGGAAACAGAGGAGAGAGAGATTTCAGTGAAAGGAAGACTCTAAAGACCCAACCCAAAAGTATGTCTCATAGGGTCTACTGAAGGCATTGCAAGCTGAGCGTTTTTTGCTTTATTCTTAAGAAAGTTGTCTCTAGATACCCTTTTCACATGTTATTAAAGGAGATAGTACCTCAGCCATCCTTTGATTAATTTGCCTAATTGATTAATAGGAGGCTCATAAAATAGTGGAATTTCCAATTACTTGTTACAGAAACATACATTTAAAACTCATCCATTTTTAGTAGCACATTATTTTTCCTTTTAACACTCTTACCCTCACTTTTTCTAACAAGTGACCTCATATTTTTTCTCCTGAATTCTCCTAATCAAACTCTGCTAAACAGAAAAGATCATTATAACTCAATCACACTAAGGAGAAAGTGTGATACAGATTAATGTGCTATATGTTTTTTAAGGGCACTTTAGTAAGGATTAATGTCTACCAGTACAAAGAAATGAGTCTAATCATAGAAGTTCAACCATTAGGCTAAATGAAGAAAGTTTATATTGTATAAACACGGATCTTACTTGCAAGGACTTCTAAGTAACCTGTTTGGACAATGCAGAGCCAAAGTAAAAGGCAAAATAATTAATCTACATTTTACAAACTGACAAACCATCATGCCTTGATGATCTAATTATTAATTTTGTAATAGAATCTTATAATACCAATATTACTGATTATGTTTACTTTTTTCTTTTTCTTGAAATTTTGTATTATCCCTATGCATCCTTATGAGTGTGTGTATATTATACATACATATGTGCGTGTATTTATACATATACATTTATATTGCTTTGCCATATTTTTATGTGATTTTTTAATCCCTCCAATTAGAGTATAATTCAATGACTATAGAGACTCTATCTCATATTTCCATGTGTCCCTAAAGAGTATCTTCGAAGCTGTTGGTAATTAGTTAATTGGCTTAAGGTTACTATAATATATAGCATTGTGAAAATCAGCCTAAAAATAGGATCAAAAGTGTTTCAATTACTAATTATTACATATTATGTTCAGAAAATTACTATAAAGTGAATATTACAAATATTATTTCCTCTATTTTATCATTGGAGAAACATGCTTCAAAAATAAAATAATTTACTTCTCTTCATAGAACCTGGAAGTAGTAGGGGAAGGATCTGAATCCAGATATCTCCCAAGTTTCTTTTCACTGTCCCACTTGCTTCTCTTTGTTCTGTGTCCATTTACTTTTTTCATTCTCCAAATATTGTTTAGAAAGCCTAAAAAAAGATTCAGTGTCTCAGAAATTGAATAACAACTCCAAATGTTTAGGGAACTTTTGAAGAGGGAATTAAAATTAATAACATTGTTTTATAGTAAACTGGTTCTGTTAACAGTCTTCAAATAGGAATTAAAGAAGCTAAGATATTTAAGAAGAGTTGGTTGTTTTTTGGTGACTAAGTCTCTTGAGCTTGCTTTTATTCTGGGCCCCTAAGTTTCATTGTAGTTTTTGGGCAGCAGCTATGTCTAGGATTGTGCAATTATTAGCCTAAATATCAACTCTTTAATGTGTACTCTGGGATATCACTAAAAACATTTTGAGTGAATTTTTTTAAGCTCAAGCCTTTAGCATGTAGGCATTGTGTAGGTATATATTATTTTACAGCTTTGGACCCTATACATATTCATTCTACCACCATCTGTTTTTATGCTATCAAGGAAATCAAGTTGAATACTCAGATACTGAGTTGTAAAGCAACTGATGTTCCCCTATATAAAAGTTCATCAACTTTCAGAATAAAAATAGCATCTCATTTATTTTATTGTTGTTTTTGTGGGACTATCCTTTGGCAATGCAATGGAATCATGGATACCTTTCTGTCCAAAAATTGCACACCAAACAGCTTATTAGAATTTGGTTGTCTTCAGACATTACAAGTGTTACTTTAAAAAAAAGTAACCAAAAAGAGAACACATAACCTTCCCTAAGCAGAATATAATTTAGAACATGTTACCAGGTGACTCTCTAGTCACTTTGCTGGTTTCCTGTAGTCAAAGGTTCAAGTTCAATTATGAGATTCATTTGTCAAGAGCTTGGGTAGATTCCTAATTGAATCTGGGTTGAGTGTACCATCAAATTTGAGACTGGACATCTTGAGAAATAAACTACAACTCTCAGGGAAAAATATATTTAAAAATGTTAATGAAAAGAACACTAAAAGGAAGCCAGATGGTGAGATGGTGAGTCATGGTAATGACCAAATTTACACCTAGAGAAAAAAATGAGGAAACACCTACATTCTTTCAGCAATGAGTTGAGGACTACAACTACATGTTGCATGAACTAGATATCATGATTAATTTATCTCTTGAATTTAACCATTTTTTTCCTTTATTGAGACTGAGAATTTATTAGATGGGAAAGGATACCAGTATCTAGAAAGAACTATTGTGAAGAAAATACATTAATAAAACTCTTTTTTGTTATTCAGATGTTATTCAGTATTATTTTTAATCAATTTTCATTGGTCCTTGAGCAATATGTAGGATATATTAATAGAAGTAAAATTATTTTACTTGAGACTTCCTTTAGATCTGATAGTAGACTAAGATGCAAACACAACTAGATATGGTATAAGAAATCACCATGAAGTTTGGGAATATTGGGAACTCTGTGGAACAGAGCCCCATTTTCAAACAATGTAACTAGGGTGTCAGAGAAAGAAAATTGGAAGCAGAATATTGGAAAAAATAGATTGGAGCAAACCAAAACACTGAGGACATTACCTAAGGGACATTGGGACCAGAATATTGGAAAAAATAGATTGGAGCAAACCAAAACACTGAGGACATTAGCTAAGGGCTGGTGGAAGTTTAGTGCTGCCCATAAATCTATCAGGACCACTCATGCCCAAAATAGGCAGAGCTTTAAAGAAACACCAGACATAAGACATCAAATTCATTTCACAAATATGTCACTTATCCACTTGAATAATATAAAGTGAATAGGAAGTCTACTCCTTTTATTTCTTCTAGAGAGAAAGCAGAAGGTATATAAACAAACAAAATAGTGTTAGAAAGTGATACAGAGGTAATTTAGCTTAGAATTTCATGGTATTATTATTTTCTATTTATTTCAGATCATGGTGACATTTTTACTGGCTTCAAGGTCATACTTCCTCCTTCTTCACCACATTCACTTGATTAACCATTTAATTTTCTCTCCTCTCTAAATTCTGCCATTATACTGGAAATCTTCAACATTCATTTTAATACTTCCTCAAAGTCTGGAATCTCCCAATTGCTTAGTCTCCTTAAATCCTGTGTCCTACTTTTTTCAATCCACCTCAGCTACAGATATGGATGGCCATTTTAAAAATATGACTTCACTCTATTTGGATAATCTCATCTTTAAGTCCATATATGCCTCCTAAACATAGATCTTGCATATTTCAATGCCTCATTACTTTCTTATTAAATTGCCCCTGCTTTCCCATAATTTTTCTTCCTCTATAATCTTGACCCTCTACATTGTCTCTTATCTAGGATTCTGATCTATACTAATCACATGCCAAACTTCATCTTATATTACTCACATGCTGCTAAAATGAGGTAGCAAATTTAAATAACTGTGATAACTAGAAAAGTTATACATGTTTTCCAACTTCAGCTTGGCATTCACCAAAGCAAGATACTCCTATTCCCCCCCTAAATTTATTCAGTATTTTAATCCCAACAAAAAAGCTTTTTGAAACATTTTCTTTGCTCAAGGTCTTCCTCCTCCTCCTTCTCCTTATTTTCTGTCTCTTCTTTTTCTTCTTCCTCTTCTTCTTCTGCCTCTTCTTCCTCTTCTTCTTCCTTCTTCTCCTTCTCCCTTTACTTCTGCTTCTTTTTCATATGTATACAAATGAAGGTCAAAGAATGTTATTTTTTCAGAAAATACATATTAGACTTGGCTAGTAGAGTGCCTATATAATGGCTCAAAAGAATGTTTGATATCTACTGGATAACATTAAACTCCTTTAAAGTATATATAATAGTTTGAAAAATATAGACTAGGAAATAAAAGTAAGGACAAGAACATATGTATGATCTTTTAAAGCTTCTTTTGATATGCTAATATATGATAATGAGTTTTAATAACCTTTGCTATACTTAAGTAAAAAGAATTGGCCCAACGAAAATATATGAAATTAATAGCATTTTCAACCTGAATAAGTTAAGGGAGTTTTAATTTGACATACATATATGAAAGACATAGAAAACAATGTTCATTTTTATACTGTAGCAAAGTTGTGAGGGAAACATATTTTTCTAGGATTAATAGGGATATTTTTATCAATTTATTCTACTTTACTATATTAACTTTGTTAAATATTTTTCTTTAGGACAATTAATATTAATTAATTAATTAATTAATAATTAATGACATTAAATTAATTGAAAAATGTTTTATCAATTCCAGCCTTCCTAGTGATGCTAAACCTCAAGGACTTTGCAACAGAATAAACTATATAAAAATTGACTTGAAAGTTTAGATGTGTTGTTCTTTCTAAAAAGTGATAGAGTATTCCTATCCACTCTCATTTGGATGTATCATTTAAATCCATCTTTTTTTAAAAATTTCTGTATTATTGAAGCATCCACAATGTTGCATATTTTTCCCTAGTGATCAAAGGCACATATTTCTGAGGAAGCTGACCAAAATTAAATACAGGGTGAAATCTTTGGCAGGGAATATTTTCCCTAAATGGTATGAAAATTCAAAGTATCCAGGATGGGGGGTGGGGGGAATGTGAGAGAAAAATAGGCCTGGAGGAGGGGCATAAACAGTTTAAGAAATGATTTGACTTTAGATGATAGTTTATTTCATGAGGAGGATTGTGTGTCCTTGAAGGGTACTTAAAAAGGGAATGAGGTAAAAAATTATTATAATTAGAATTTGATATAATTTGAGACAAAGATGCTTATCAAGCAATCAAGCAATAAATATGTGATTATATTTTGATAACAATAAGAGCTTATCAAGCAATCAGATAATCAAACTACACCAGGTGAAGAGACACAAAGATTTATAATTTTAGAGGGAAAGAATGTGAATAAAGAGTATACAATAGATTTGACTCAAAGAAGGAATAAGATATATTCCCACTTGGCTTTAAAAATCTAACCTAAGTTAGAGGTAAAGGGGGGGACAGGAAAAGGGGAAAAATAAGGGAAGAAAGGTCAATCAAAGGGAAGGAGAAGGTCAAGGTATAAGTGAAAATAAACTGAAAGTTAACTTTAAAAGAAAAGTCAAAGAGAAAATGGAGTAAAATATTGGTGAGGAGGAATAAGAGGAAAGTAAAGAGAAGAACATAAATGAAGAAAGATAGCAAGGAGAGAAATAAAGAATCAATAATCCTAACTATAAATGTGAATGAGATTAACTGTCACATAAAAATAGAAGCAGATAGCAGAATGGATTAAAAAACTAGAATACTACAAAGTATTGTTTACAAGAAAAACATTTGAAGCAGAGAGATATACAGAGAATAAAAGTAAAAGGTTGGAGCAAAACATATTTTCCCTTGGTGGAAGTAAAAAAAAAATTCAAGGGTAGCAATCCTGATCTCAGATAAAGTAAAAGCAAAAATCAATCTCATTAAAAGAAATAAGGAAGAAAACTACATCTTGTTAAAAGTTACAATTAGTAATAAAACTCTACCATTACTAAGCATGTATGCACCTAGGGTATAACATCCAAATTCCTTGAGGGACAGCTGAGTGAATTTCAAGGAGACAGAGATAGTAAAACTTTAATAATGGGGGACCTCAATCTTCCTCTCTCAGAACTAGATAAATCTAATCACAAATTATACAAGAAGGACATTAAGAAGGAGAATGAAATCTTATAAACTTAGATACAATAGACCTCTGGAGAAAACTTAATGGGCATAGAAAAGAATATACCTTTTTCTCAGCAGTATATGGCACCTATACCAAAATTTACAGTGTACTAGGATACAAAAACCTTATAATCAAATGCAGAGAGGCAGAAATATTAAATACACACTTCTCAGATCATGATGAAATGAAAAGTGCTAGTAATAAAGGGTCATGGAAAGATAAGCCTAAAACTAATTGGAAATTGAATAACTTTATCTTAAATAATGGGTGAATCAAACAACAAATAATAGAAATAAACAAAAATTATGTCTAATAAAATGATAGAATAATGGAAATAATAAATAAATAAAATAACAGAAATAATAGAAATAATCAATAATTAAATGACAGAAAAATTATGATAATGAGACATTATTCCAAAATGTATGGGATGCAGCCAAGGCAGTTTTGAGGGGAAACTTTATATCTCTAAATGCCTACATGAATAAAATAGAGACAGAGGAGATCAAATAAATGGTTATGTAACTAAAAAAACTAGAAATAAAACAAATTAAAAATGCCCAATTAAAAACCAAATTTGAAATTCTGAATATCAACAGAGAGATTCATAAAATTGAAAGCAAGAAAACCATCAGTCCCTTAAATAAAAATGAGTTTTCTTTGAAACCATTGATAAAATAGACAAACATAAACAATCAATAATATATTCAAACCTAAAAAAGAAAGAAGATAACCAAATTACCAGTATCAAAAATGAAAAGGGTGAACTAACCAACAATGAAGAGGAAATTGAGGAATTAATTCAAAGTTACTTTGCCAAACTATATGCCAGTAAATTGGATAACCTGTGTGAAATGAATGGAAATTTACAAAAATACAAACTGCTCAGATTAGCAGAAGAGGAAATAAATTATTGTAATAATCCCATTTCAGAAAAAAGAAATTGAAGAAACCATCAATAAACTACCTAAGAAAAAGTCTCCAAGTGAATTCTATGACGTATTTAAGGAACAATTAATTCCTGTTCTACACAAACTATTTTTAAAAAGGAGCAGTTCTGACAAACTCCTTTTATGACATCAACATGTTTCTGATACCTAAATAAGTATCAGAGCAGATAAAGAAAATTATAGGCCAATCTCCCTAATGAATATTGATGCAAAAATCTTAAATAAAATTTTAGCAAGGAGACTACAAGTTATTACTAGGATAATACATCATGATCATGTAGGATTTATGATGGGTAATCAGGAATGGTTAAATATTAGTAAAACAATCAACATAATTGAGCATATCAATACTGAAACAAACAGAAATCAAATTATTATTTCAAAAGGTGCTGAAAAAGCTTTTGATAAAATACAACATCCATTCCTATTAAAAGCACTAAAAAGTTTAGGAATAAAAGGAATTTTCCTTAAAAATAATAAATAGTATCTATCTAACATTTATCTAACAATTATATGTAATGGGAATACATTCAAAACATTTTCAAAAAAATCAAGGGTTAAACAGGGATGTCCTTTATCACCATTACTTTTCAATATAGTAGTATTAGAAAAGTTAGCTGTAGTAATAAAAGAAAAAGAAATTGAAAGAATCAGAATTGGTAGTGAGAAAGCAAATTTTTCACTCTTTGCAGATGATATGATGGTATACTTAAGAGAACCCTAGAAAATCATCTAAAAACTCCTTGAAACAATTGATGAAATCAGCAAAGTAGCAGGATATAAAATAACCCACATAATTTAGCAACATTTCTACATATGATCAACAAAGTCCAAGAGCAAGAGATAGAAACAGAAATTCCATTTAAAATAACTATAGACAACATTAAATATTAAGGAATCTACCTCCTAAGCCAAACCCAGAAACAGTATGAACACAATTATAAAACACTTCTCACCCAAATAAAGTCAGATCTAAGTAACTGGAATGTAGAGGGCCAGTCCCTTGGCAGTGATATTCACATATCCTTGGTGATTTTCTTCATCAAAGATATGTATTGATTATTGCTCATTGTATGGATCCCTTGGCTCACCAGTGAACCCTGACCTAGGATAATCTGTGGCTCCAGAGGTGGTTGTAAAAGATTTCTTTGATAGAGAAGAATGCAGATTTCTAAGAACAAATATGGTAAATTTACCCAGGAAATTGTGAAACTGGGTCTCCTTTAAGCTGTCATTCTTGAGATACGTTTTTGTTAGAAAAAGTCTGAGTTTCCAAAAATAATGTTGGTAGATTTTCGTTTCCCAACCTTCTGTGTTTGGATATGTTTTTCAACCTGACCTGACGCTCGGAAATTCATGTCCAGACCCACTCCAGAGCTATTGTGGGTGATATTGGAAAACTTTCAATTGTCCATGGTTAGATCAAAATAATATAATAAATAATAATTATGCAGAAATTAAATTATTTATTCAGTGCCATACCAATCAACCTAGAAAATAACTATGTTGCTGAGCTAGAAAAAATAGCATCTGGAACAACAAAAGATCAAGAATAGCATAGGAACTGATGAGAAAAAATGTAAAGGAGGCTGCCCTAACACTACCATATCTATAACTATAGTAAAGCATCAGTCATCAACCCCACCCGGGTGTTGGTTAAGAAATAGAGTAATGGATCAGTGCATTAAGATAGGTCTAAAAGAAACTGCAGTAAATGACTACAGCAATCTACTGTTTGACAAACCCAAAACCATCAGCCTCTGGAATAAGAATTCACTATTTGACAAAAATTGTTGGGAAAACTGGAAAATAGAATGGCAAAAACTAGGCATCAGCCTACATCTCACACCCTATACCAAAATAAAGTCAAAATGGGTACATGATTTAGACATAAAGGTTGACACCACAGCTAAATTAATAGATCAAGAAATACTCTTTATCAGATCTATTGAGAGGGGAAAAATTTATGATCAAAGAAGTATTAGAGTACATTACAAACTGCAAATTGAATGATTTTGACTCTATCAAATTTAAAAAAACCTTTGGAAGTTATAAAACCAATGCTGGCAAAATTAGAAGGAAAGCAGAAAGCTGGGAAACAAACTTCACAACCAGGAGTTCTGATAAATTTCTCATTTCTAAAATATATAGAAAATTGCATCAAATTTATAAGGTCACAAGTCATTCCCCAAATGGTAAATGGTCAAAGGACATGAATAGACAGTTTCTAAATGAAGAAATTAAAACTATATATAATCATATGATAAATGCTCTAAATCATTATTGATTAGAGAAATGCAAATTAAAACAACAATGAGGTATCATGTCACAAGATGAGAAAAAGGAAAAACAATCAATGCAGAGAGATTGTGGGAGGATTGGGACATTAATGCATTGCTGGTTGAGTTGTGAACAGATCCAACCATTCTGGAGAGTAATATGGAACTATGACCAAAGAGCAATAAAAATGTTGATTCCCTTTGACCCAGAAATTCCAATTCTAGGCCTATATTCAGAAGAAATCATAAAAAATGTGTAAAATCCAACATGTTCTAAAATATTCCTATCAGCTCTTTTTGTAGTGGCAAAGAATTGAAAATTGAGGGCCTGTCCATCAATTGCAGAATACCTAAACAAGTTATGGTACATACATACATACTATGAAAGATTATTGTTCTATAAGAAACCATAAATGTTCAGATTCTACAGAGGCATGGAATGAGTTACAGGATCTGATGCTGAGTGAACAGAGCAGGACCAAGAGAACAAATGTACACATTAACAATAACATTGTGAGATGAACAACCTTGTTGGAAGCAGCTCCTCTGGAATATTCAGAGAGCTAGTACAACCCTATTAGACCAGCTATGGACAATGCTATCACCATCCAGAGGAAGAAAAAGAAAACAAAACATAGCAAAGACAAAAACAAAAGCCAAAAACAACCCTCTCAGTATCAGATGAACATTTATAATCTTCCCCTTAAATCCTAATTCCTCACACCTAAAATGACTAACCTTTAAATGTTTATTAAAAATATGTATATACAATGTAACCTGACTGTTCACTATTGAGTGGAGGTGGGGTGTGAAGGGAGGGTGGAAGGAAATTTTGTAAATTAAAAACATACGTGTTCACATGGAAGGAAAAAAATAAAGAAAAAAAAGAAAAGTCAAATGAGCAATTTGATGTCATATTCAAAAACTTGACCCTTGTCATTATCCTCTAAACAGCTATCTTTGGACAAGGCAAAGATCTTGTATTCAGAAAAATATTTGTTATTTATAGTGGATTGTAAACTCAATTAACCAAGATAATGTTCTGGAAGCTAAAAACAAGTCAACTAGACAAGTAACAGCAATGTCCTTGCTTATTCAGATATCTGAAATATGATTCTATTGTAAGAACCACATTTTTGGTAGGTCACCAATTAATTGGAAAGATCTCAGAATAGGACAATTAGTTTGATGAAAATCTTAAAATTCATTCCATATGGTGTTCAAGGACTAAAACTAATCTTTTTAGATTTTAAAAGAGAAAAACTTCATTGAGCAGAAATTAGTGCTATCTTCATTATTAGAATATGCTACATGTTTAATTCTTTTCATTTATATCCCTGGTGCATTTCACAGTCCTTGGCACATTAACTGTTTTATTTTGTCATTTACGTTGTGTCTATCTCCTGTTAACCACATAAAGGGTTTTCTTGGCAAAAATACTGGTGTGCTTTGCCATTTCCTTTCCCTCCCCTGAGGCAAAAAAAGGGAAAGTGATATGTCTAATGTCATAAGCTAGTAAGTGTCTAATATCACATTTTAACTCATGTCCTCCTGACTCCAGGGCCAGTACTTTATCCACTGAATCCTGCTGTCTTGTTTAGCACATTGTATGAGTTTACTAAATACTTTTTGATTAATTGATTGATCTGAAGGATCATTCTATAGCAGATGGATGAGATTTGGTTTGCCTTGTTTCAGAGGACAGAACATGGATATCAATGGATAAATGATGAAAAGAGCCTAATTTAAATTTAATAAAAGGAAAATAAAAATTTTTGCTCATGGTAGATATAGACTGATAAATACATTCTTCACCCTTGTCATAGGCATTCATTTATCTTCCAATGTATTACTAAAGGCCTTTTCCTTGCCCATTGCATTCTTCTACTCAGCCTTGCAAATATGTGAGCCACCAGTTTGACCCTATCCACCTGCAGGCATTGCAGAAGAACATAAAACAAAGTTTTGAAATATTTTATATAGATATTCAACTATATCTATCTATCTATCTATCTATACATGTATTTAAATATAGACATACCATAAATATATGTATATATAAATGACAGATAGATAGATGATGGGGAGAAAGAGAGAGAGAGAGAGAGAGAGAGAGAGAGAGAGAGAGAGAGAGAGAGAGAGAGTGAGAGTTAGAATTGTGCATATAAAAGTAAAAATTACTTTGAGTCCAACTGAATTAACTTTCCAGGAAACTTACACTGATTTCTCTAATTGGTAAATGACTTTTTCTAGTCAACTATATAGTAGCACTTGGTCATTTAAACTTGCTAAGTGCTATTCCTCACAAACAATAATACATCTCCTATCTCCAAGTTTTGGACAAGTTTTCTCAGCCATAGAAGTTGCACCTTCCTCAATATTGTTAATCAGAAACCCTAATTTCCTTCAAATCTCAGTTCACATCATCATTATTTCTCCCCAAAATATCTATTCATTTGTTATTTATATATTTATTTTGTGTTTGTGTATATATATATATATATATTTATATATATATATATATATATATATATATATGTGGGAGGATTGGGACATTAATGCATTGCTGGTTGAGTTGTGAACAGATCCAACCATTCTGGAGAGTAATATGGAACTATGAACAAAGAGCAATAAAAATGTTGATTCCCTTTGACCCAGAAATTCCAATTCTAGGCCTATATCCAGAAGAAATCATAAAAAATGTGTAAAATCCAACATGTTCTAAAATATTCCTATCAGCTCTTTTTGTAGTGGCAAAGAATTGAATAATTATGAATGTACTTGTATAAGTGTATAAATAAATGCATATAAACAAATACTAACCTACTGATAGGCACAAGTATGTATGGCTATATTTGTAAATCTGTTTAATACATGTTATATATGCATATATACCTATAGAAATACATATGGTTGTGCATATATGCATATATGAAAACTCATTTATATGTGTCTCCCTCTGTAGAATGTAAGGTCCTTGAAAGTAGGTATTGCTTCTTTCTTTTAATTTTTTTTATTTTTATCTTTCCAGTACCTAATACTAGTTGGTAAATACTGCTTGATAATGGGCTTGCTACATGATATTATATTTTAGAGTTATTTGTCTAAATGCTACTAGACTAAATTCCTACTAGAGCTAATTTCAACAAGAGGAACTGATCTTATAGTTTCTGAATCCTCTAGACCCCAAAATTATCTACTGAAAGTAGATTCTCAATAAGTGTTGAAATGAACTGAATTAGGAATTGACAAATATCTCTTTTAAACAGTGATGTGTAACAGGGTCCATAATTGGGGAAACATGAACAAATCAATCAGGATTTGCACTTGTATTAACCTAATAGAGGTAAAATAGACATATATGCACTGGATGCCCTCAATCCAGCTTCTGAGGGATTGGTAAATCTGAGATGAGGTACAGCTCTGCCTCTTCTGTCTCCCCCTCACCCTATGCTTCTGCTTTTGAGTTCCAACATAAGATCATGAGAATTAGATTCTAGCTATTTTGTTACGATTAAACAAGATCTTTTGTTTTTTGCAATTCAATTTGAATTGAATTCACATGAATGTGGTTTCATTTCAACTCTAGAACTTGTATGACTTCATCATTCTTAGTTCAACATTTCAATCAACTGCAATTTGATTGATTTGGGTATTCCACTTAATCATTCAAATCAAAACCTGTTCATGACTTCTCATACCATGAAATTTTTACGTATGCCCTTCAATGCATTCTTCAAAGAGGTATTTATTTTAAAGCCTTTTTGTAATGTGCTTATTTCTTTTTTACTGGAGCTAAATTTTGACTGCCCATATGCTAGATCTTACTTTCATTACACGCCCAGTGTACCTCCTTTTCCAATCCAATTTCTTGTATATCATTATTTTACCAGTCTACTCATAATTACCATGTCTCCATTATTGTAATTAATTGAATGTACTAGCATAATAATATACATTCTTAATTTTCCAAGTAATTAATCAAATATGGAAAAATAACTGAATTTTCCATATATGTATAAATTTTAGAATTGGATTTCTGATTAACAATTAGTCAAGATTTTTTCTATGAGAACAGTTTTTATAAAGGTAGAAGCTCTTGGCCAAATAAACTTGAGAAATTTCTTTCATAATAGAACTACACATAGGAAGAGGGAAGGGAATAAGTTTTCCTCAAGTGCCAATTCCATGCTAAGTACATTTACAAATACCATCTCATTTGATTATCATAACAACTCAGCAATATAAGTATTTTTTAAATTCATATTTAAAAATAAATTCATATTTGACAGTTGAGAAAACTCAGGTAGAGAGATTTAAATGATTTGGTCATGGTCACAGAGCTAGGAAGTATCTCTAGTCATATTTTAATGCAGATCTTCCTTTCTCTAAGTCAATACTGTAACTACAGTTGCCTATGACTACTAGAAGGATAGAATGAGCATATTTACTAATAATATTTCTATTTATGGAAAATAGCTCAAGTTGGTTTGTATTTATAAATAAAAGAATGCTGCATTTAACTGGCAAAAATACAAAATACTAAATATAAAAAAATAAAAAATAACAGAAAGTTAACTACAGAGGAGAACTTTATTGATTTGCAATTGTGTAGAGACAACATTGTATTCCATTGAAGTAATTACTGAGATTTTACCATGTGCATTTATATTTCTGTGCCAGGAATTATGAATGATACAAAAACTCGGTGAATTTGAGCAAGTTACCTAGACACTTCCAGCTACAGTTTCCCTATGATATTTGTTCTTTTATGAAGAAGAGCATGAAATCAGTGGAGATGATGCTGTGACAAGCACATGAATTAGATTTAAGTGAGGGAATGCTGTGCTATCACCAGACTCAGTTTCTCTTCCAGAGCTATCTGGGTCCTGTGACCAGACATGAAGCAGTATGACTGGAGATGGCCCTGTTTGCAAGGTAATCAAGGTTAAGAGACTTGCCCAAAGTCACATAGTTAATAAATAGCAAGTATCTGAGAATGGATTTGAATTCCTATCCTCTTGACTCCAATGCCAGTGCTCTATCTTCAATATGCCAACTTTACTATATTTAAAATGGGAGTGTTCAACTAGAAGATCATTAATATCCCTTCTAGCTATAAGTTTTTATGACTGAAATATGTCAATGAATTACCTTCTATTTAATGAGAAAAGATACAGTTGAATATATAAGGAAAGCAATTAAATTAATTTAAATGCTTGAATATCTACAGATAGACATTTGATCTCATTAGACTACAGAGCAAGGGGAGAATGATATCAAAATGGGAATCAATAAAAGAAGAGAGAGGAGTTAGCCCTTGAAAAAGTAGTTAAGAACCTGAAATTTCACAAATGTGGTTAGAATAATTTTTGTCACAATTCTGCTTATTTTAAAGACTGGGCAATCCATTTTTAAGCATTTGGGTCCTAGAGGAGAAGTTAAAAAGAAATGGTCTATTATCCTCATTTTTGATAATATCACTCATTATATGTAGGTTATATATACATTTTTACCTTATCTGGGTAGTTTTATGTGTAGTATTCTCTGTGGCACCTATATGATTCTCTCAGATTCCTTCCAGCTCTGAAATATTATGCCTTCAGTTGAAAGATATAAAATGATTGGATCTAAGGATGAAAAATTAGAAGTGTAATTCTAATGTCCTTTAAATTATTTCTCTGAATGTTCGGGAAGTTATACAATGGTGGTTGAATTAGAAAATCTTTAAAATCCCTTCTGGCTTTTAAGTGATCCCTGGATACTGAGTTAATACCCTTGCAGTTATAAACTTACATTTTCTACAATTGTATCTTTAATTATATTCCTCTGAGACCCTGAGATCTTATCAATCTCAACATATTGAAATCTGATTACTCTCATAAAGTTTGGAATTAGCATGGTTAAAATAAGTTAAGAGAATAAGTAAATAGTTCACTTTCCCACAAAAACTGCTTGGAACTTTGTGGAGGTTTCTAATATCAAATTTACAAATACATTTTGCCAGTTACCCTAGAGTCTTTTGAGAAATTTGGTATACTGCTTCAAATGTTTACTGAACATATGCAGAAACTTGTTAAAATACTTGTCTCCTTTTTCATCTTGTTGATTCTTCAGGAAAGATTCTGATGAAATCAGTTTGACCAAAAATACATTATCAACTTACTGTTTTAACAACATTATCCCAGAGGTACTTTATATCTGTACATTGTTAAGTTTCAGATGTCAGAAAGACAAGCAAAACAAAGGGCAATGGAAACATATTACAGGCATAAGTAGATTTTTCACATATGACTAAAAATTTCTTGAATAGTACAAACTGAATTAATGACATTATCAAGGATGTGATAAGTTGCCATGGAAAGAACATTAATACTAGACTCATAGGAACTTCATGCTCTGGATGTGGCATCATAAAACAAGAGTTGAATCTATCTCCTTCTGATATTTATAATATATGTGACCTGGAAAAATCACTAAACTTCCTAGGACCTCAGTTCCCTCATCTGCAAAATGGAAGTGAGGTGATTAGACTCTATGGCATCTCTGGTTCCTTACAGTTATAGATCTTTTATCTACTGTCTGACTAGAAAAGAAGGAAGACTATTCATATAACAATTAGTATGGGGACAACTAGATGGTGCAGTAGATAAACTACTAGTCCTGGAATCAGGAGGATCTGACTTCAAATATGACCTCAGTCACTTACTGCAGGTCTCCATGTATAAGATGCACCTAAATTTTGGGACCCAACATTTAAAAAAGTGTATTACATAAAGTTATTGAATTTAAGTTTTATTCACCTTGAAATTCAAGGACCTTCTGCTCATAGCTTTCTGACATCTTTTGGTCAAGTCTCATTTGTGGACACATGCTTGGTCCATTCTGTTTTATGAACCTGAAGCACCAATTGTGTCCTCCTTTGAAATCAATATCTTCTTTTTCATCAGCAATTCTTCTTGCTTCCTACTGAACCATCTTTGTGGATACAGGAATTCCAATTGCCCTTTGCTCTTCAATTACCACTCTAAATCAGGCCAGTTTTGCTGACTTGCCTCCCAGTACCTTCCTCTGCCATGGCCTTTTTAGTAGGATTACTTCTTCCAGTAGCCAGGCTCAGTTTTCTCAGTTGAATGAGGACCAAACCTACATTCAGCAGCATGATTTCCATTCACTTTTGAAAACTGGAACACTTTTAACTTGAATTCAACTACAAAAATCTTTTCTGAGTCATTTCTGGGCAGAACATGATAAAACATAACCTAATAACATATGTGAAATAATTAGCAAAAGACAACAAGCATGAAAAAGCAGGAAATGTAAGTAAAAAATTCCACAACCACTGTATAAAGACTCTTCCAGTTTTCAGACCCCAAATTTTTTGAAAAAGGATTCATCTTATACATGGGGAAAAACAGTATTATATCTAGGTTATGTATACATAATCTCCTTCAAAAAATGAGAATGCTTTGAATATAATGAACAGAGATGCAGATAAGTCCATATGAAATGGTACAAAGTAGAAGTAAGTTAAAACCTAGAAAGCAAAATGCAAAATGACTACAACAAGGAATAACATCAAAACAAGTAAAACAGAATGCTAATGAGTGGTTAAGACTTGTCCCAAGGAAAAGACATGAGAAGACACATATCACTGCTATGCAGAGGTTTACAATCATGGTTACAGAACTGTGGATATGTTCATTAGTTTTTCTAAACTATTTTTTCCTCTTTTTATTCCATCTTAGAAGAAATAACTCTCTGTAAGGTAGAGCTGGGACACATTAGAATGGAAAAAAAGAAGCAATAAATTATACTAATATGAATAAATGTATTTTAAAAAATTCTTCTTGTACTCAACAGAATCAGAGTTTTTTCAATGTTTGGGTCTGAACAAAATGTTTCAGACCATAAAAATCTAAGATCATTTTCATAAAAATATAAAACTTTTATTTCAAAGAAATTTTTAAAAGGTACTTCATTTTCTTTTTGTATCTTTGCAGATAGTAAAAAAATGATATTCTGATTTTAGAATGTGAGACAAAAGTTGTGAATGAACTTTTCTAATTCCACTTTAATATTACTAAGCAAATCGTAAGGCAATCTAGGAAGATATCCCAGGTTTAGTCACCTCCAGATTAGTTCAATAAGCCATGCTACCTGAGTTTTAAAATGACATCCAAGGAATCCAAGAAAGAATGGAAGGAATGGTTTTCTGTACATCATGGAAAACTGAAAAAATGAAGAGAGTTTACATATCTGGACTTAGCTTGGAATTACAGCATTTTTATCTCCAACCCAAATATTATTTCAGCAGTTCATCATTTTAATTAACTTTGAGTGATAAAACCAAAATTCTTGCCAGAGAGAACAAAGGTTTCTTTTGGAAATACACCACAGATTAGAACAGTAAGTTAGCTATGCTTTTCACAAGATCTAGTGCCAATATTTTCAGCTAAGGATTAACTGGAAAATGAAATATGTATCTTTTTTTTAAAGGAATACTTTTATCAGGGGTCTTTGTATATATTGACATAACTTCAAAATATTCAACTACCGAAAACTCTCCACTTTTCAGGACCAAATCCTCTTGTAGATAACTGTAAATGTTTTAATTATTGATAATAATAATGCATCACATTAATATGGCATCTTAAGATCTCCAGTGTTTTAAGCATGATGAAACTATTAATAAAAATAAGCTTGAAGGATTGTCTCTTTCTGTTATTGTACTCCAAGAACATTGGCAATTAAGATGAAACAATTATTAAAAAAAACTTTAAACATTAAAATCAATTTTGTAAGCAATAGCTTATTGTCTTCTCCTTAAGATACAATTTTTAAAAAGGTATGGCAACTATCAGACCTGGGTACAGAACCCAGCTTTGGCTGAGTGTGGAAGGAGATCCATGATTGTTCTGAAAGGGCACTCTTTTTTTACCCTTCCAGGGTGAGTATAATAAATAACAAACAGAGAATCACAAAATAAGTAGGTTCTGACCATGTACACTTTTATTTCCTGGTGAGTCAATGAATAAAAACCAACTTATCATTTTTAAGTACTGGTTGAATATCTATATTGTGCTAGTAGCTCCACAAAATGAGTTATATAAATTCCAAATATTAGCCTGAACAGCATGCTAGGGTGTACATATGGTAACTGTTTATCGAGCTTAATAATCGAGGTCAAGCTTAACCACTGGAAACTGAAGAGCTGTCATTCATTTATATGAAAGGAAGGAAATTCTCTATAGAAATATGGTAGTTTTATAAGCTCTCAGTCACAGAAGGTTCCAATGATCACTACTCTTCCATTTTTAGGGTAGAAAAATAGAGAAATAGTGGGGTAATAGAAAATTCAGGGCTCAGGAGAAACAGGAAAATGAGAACATCTAACCTTTTTTGGCAGAAAGAATTTATAGTTTGGGAAGTTTGGGGCATTCCTGCCAAAAGGCAACAGGCAATGTTGGCAAAGTGCATTGTTTACAGCCATGCATTCGCTTAAATAATCAATGTTCCAAGGCAGCTGCCATATGCTCCACTCTGGGAAAGCTCAATTCATGAATGCTAACTTAACTGAGTACTGAGAATACACCAAGGGGTGCATAGAGTCTATATTTAGAGAAAGAATGCCCTGGTGAACAGATGTATTTTTTAAAACTCAGAATCTATTTCTTCTGCCAAGCTCCTTAAAAACTTAAATTTGGGTTAAATGCTAGAAAAGTTGAGGGTAAATTATAGTTAGTTCACTAGAGGAAAATGTTTCCAAGGAAAGTGATTTCCAAATCTAATTTTGTCAAATATTACTAAGTTCTATGCTTAGCCCCCAGAGATAAATTCCAGAAATACCAGAAGGAGGATATGCAATTAGGTGAGAGGTCACTTTCAGATAAGGAAAAAAACCCCACAAAGATCATGGCAATCCTAGTGGAACGTAAACTCAATATCAAGCAGAGAAATGATATAATAACAACCTGAAGTAATTTATTATGAGGCTGCGGTGAAGATGTGTCCTGAAATTTAGAGAGGATTATAAATTGTAACCTATACTAGTCAGGTCATATATATGGAGGATGCTATGCAATTCTGGGCATCAGATTTTTAGGAAGGAAATTGATTGATTGACAAATTTGAGACTGTTATGAGGAAGAAGATAATGCCAATAGCAATAAGACTAGAGATTATATGGATAAAGGAGAAAGTGAAGAAATTTAGGTTGTTCAGAAAAGCCCCCATTTTTTAAAAGCCTGACTTCTGTCAAAAAATGGAAGAGGACTGAGGATAAAAAAAAATACTTGAAGGAACTAAAAAAACTTTGGAATTTGAAGGAATTAAACTCAAAAGTTTTGTTCATGAAATAGGAAAATGGAGATTTGTACATGACATCTGTTACATATGACTAAAAAAACAATAAAAAGTAAGATCATGTTCTGAACTTTTTAAGTTTCCACTCTAATTCTCCTTTGTTGTTGTTCAGTATTTTTTTCATTGTTATCTCTTTGTAACTGCCTTTAGAGTTTTCTTGGCAAAGATACTGAAGTAATTTGCTATTTCCTTCTCCAGCTCATTCTACATATAAAGAAACTGTGCGATAAGCAAAGTTAATTGATTTGACCAAGATCACATAGCTAGTAAATGTCTGAGGCTAGATTTGAGCATGGACCTTCCTGACCTTAGATCTGGTGTTCTATCTTGTCATCTGTATACCTAGCTGTATTTCTATTCTAAATAAACATGTATTGTGGGCAGCATTTTCCAGATTAGGAAAGATTGCCAAATAAGTTAAGAATCAAAAACAGAAGATGAAAAAACTCTTGCTAATAAAAGTCTTGAACATGAAATATTTTCCCCCCAATTACATGTTATGAAAATTTTTCGACATTCATCCACATACATATGCATATTTTAAAATTACATAATTTCCTTCCATCCTCCCTTCCTACTCCCCTCCCATCAGTGGCAAACAGTCTGGTGAATATTGTATTTACACATTTTTGTTTGACATGTTTACATATTTTTGACATGTTTACAGATTACTAATGAGGAATTAAGATTAAGGGAAAAGAAAGAAAAAACATGAGATAAGAAAGAAAAACATAAGAAAAAATTTTTGCCAAGGGAATGTAGTGTTCATTCAGATTTTGCTTTGTTTTTCTTCCTCTGAATGTGAATAACATTGTCCATAGCTGGTCACTCAGGGTTGTCCTAGCATTCTGAACTCTTGAGAGGAGCTGCAAAAATTAAGGATGATCAAATCACAAATCAGTGTTGTTGTTAATATGTACAATTTTCTCTTGTTTCTTGCTCCCATCTGAAAATCTTTTGATTTGCAAATTGGATATTTCTCCATTGCGGCATTGCCCTGATGTCACATGGGATCATTCAACATGGATTTTTTTTAAAGAGAAAAGTAAAATTAATCTTTCAAACAATCAGCAATCATGGAATTTAGTATGTATGAACATTACTCTGGAGTTCACATATAACTAGATTTTAACATCCCTCTAAGAGACATAGGTTAACATAGGCATTATTGTCTCCATTTTGTAAATGCAAAACTTGGTTAAGAGAAGTTGTGCTTGAGAATCAAGATTGAATTTGAGTTACTTTTGTTCTTATGTCTCTATTAGCTAGCAAAGTTGACTTGTCCAAGAAAAGAGAGCAAAACTATAAAATAATTTCTAAGGTTCCTTTCCTGTTAGGAGACCTCATACTGACATTACATCTCACCATAAATATTTCCACCATATTCTCTTCCCACAGAGTCTTATTCTAACCTGGTGTCAAATAGCACTAAGTAGAATTAGAGAAGAGGATAGGGTCGAGATCTTCAATTTCTTTGTTATGAGGAACTTCCAGGTAAGGAAACTACATCTATAACTCAGAAGTCTCCCAGTCATCACTCAGGAAGCAGTCATTAAGCACATACAAATGCCAGATATCCACTTGATATCTTTAATGAAGACACAAGAAAGTCAAAAAACAAAGGAAAGAAAAAAACTTTATCTGCAACTAATAGTCTCAGAAAGTTGCCTATATCACTGAGAGGTAAAAAGCCATATGCAACATCACTTGGTCAGTATGTGTAAGAAGTAGGATTTGAACCCAGATTTTCCAGTTCTGCCTCCATTACTTCATGCTTCTAATAGGCAGGTTATTTGTCACAAACAGTTTTTAGGGATGACATACTCTGTCTACATTATCAGTTAAGTCATAGAGCTAAGAGATTAGGGGAAAAAGAGCTTTGAGGAGGGGATTATATGACAGATCAAAAAAGTATTCTGTTAAGCTTTCTAAACTAAACCTCTTTTGCCTAGCTTCATCTTACTGACATGCAATTTGGAATTTGGACCAAAATTTGGTCTCTTGGCTTTGTATTCTTCATTAATAAGGTGTTCTTGTGGAATTATTCCTACCTTCCACTACCATTCTATAACATTGATTTATTTCTGATGAATTTTGACTTTCTGCCTGGTAAATAGACCAGCACCTTGTCATTTCCTCTTTGTAGTGTCAACAGACTCCCATACAAGGAGTAGTTGAACTTCTCACCTAGAAGACACAGCCACTACTTCCTCTCTTACTCTTTCCATTTGTATGACACTCACTAAATCTTGGTTCCCTCACAACAACATATCTTCCTTTGCTACCCTTCTTGATACTGATGATTCATACTCCTAAAATTACTTGAGGAGTGTGTGTATGTGTGTGTGTGTGTGTGTGTGTGTGTGTGTGTGTATGTGTGTGTGTGTGTGTATGTGTGTGTGTGTGTGTTTAATAGGGAAATCTGAACACCAAATCCAATAGACATCATTTCTAATGGTAGTATTTCAGAAACTGTGACTCATGAGGGAAATATATTTGGTCATGATTCCTGTCACTTATCCCCCAAATCTTTGATTCCACCTCATTTTCCTCCTTCATAAAATGGGAGTACTAAAATTGGAGTATTCGGCATAAAAAGTTTTTGTGAAGATTGAATTTGAGGCCCATAAAATGATTTGTAAACCTTACAGCACTGTATCAGCATTTATTACAGTCCATGGTCATCAATATACATAGGAAAGAAACAAATTTTAAGCACCAGCTCTGTTTTTCAGCTATGGTCTTCTCGATTTTTTATAATACCAACCAACTAGAGGTTTTATATAATGAACTCTAGGAAAAAAACAAATAATATCAGTAAAACACAATGCAAACCCTTCAGAACATCAGGAATCTCTGTAGTGTAAAGGAGACAGACCATTAAGTGAAAGCATTCTGTTATAGCTTCCCATTTGCTAGCAGCCAAATGCATAACATGCAGTCAACCACTTATCAGTACTGAATGACTATGTATTTGAAAACAGAAATGGAAAGACAAAACAAATAGAACAAAAACAAAACAAAAAAGACAATCTAGAAGTCCAAATACTTTATGATGAATATGATAAAAGAGAAATTGCAACGGAGACACATGTTTTTATAATTTATTGGAAACTACAACAACAACAGATAAAAGATTTTTTTTCAGGTCTCAAGTCCTAAGAAGCTCTCTACTTAATTAGGGAAAGAAGAAAACTGTAGGAGTCTGTATCTATGTGTATAATGAGGTAAAAGGGGTGGTGTGGGAAAATGATTTGCTAGTCCTCAGAGTGATAGAGTGGACAGTTCAGAGAAATAAGGGGACTTCAAACCCTGAAATTATAATGAGACCCTCAGGTTTTTGACTGAGGTGTACATTTACATTCAGGTGTAAAATGTGTTATACGCTAAACTTGTTTAGGCAGTATAGAAGTCAGTAATTTGTTTGGGATTAAAAAATTGAATGGGAAATAAAAGGAATGACTGTGAAATTGTAAGATATAGATACATACATACATACATACAAAGATAGATACATAAATAGTCAGACTAGAAGAGGAAAAAAGAGAAATATCCACAACTATAATGCTCAAACTATATCCATTTGGGTAATTTCTTCTAAATTTGTAAGGAAGTCAGGGCTGAAGGCTATTAAAGACTAAGATTTTTTATAAGTTTTTTTTTTTTTAGTTTTTGCAAGGCAATGGGATTAAGTGGCTCGCCGAAGGCCACATAGCTAAGTAATTATTAAGTGTCTGAGATCGGATTTGAACTCAGGTACTCTTGACTCCAGGGCTGGTGCTCTATCCACTGTGCCACCTAACTGCCCTTTTTTTTTACAATTTTTTAAAGGTTTTTAAGACAAAATTTTCAGGTGAAAATATTAACATCAAAAGGTACCTCTGGTCATCTAATTTCTCCTACTACCTACATCCTAAACACCATACAGATTTTTTTTTAAATTGGGTCAACCTTATTTCTAAAATCTCTAGAGACGGAAATAACATAATCTTTCTGAGCAACATGTTAATAGGCTTATTCTAGGCAGAAGCTAATCTGTTATATGTGTGGATGCTTTCAAGACACAGAAAGCTATTCTTCTGATCTGCTGCATTGCCATGAGCCAAACAGATGGCAACACCATTCAACCCTGGACACCTGGAGATGATGAAATGTCCCTAATTCTACACCTTTTACCCTACTGGGGGCATGCTCGACTCACAAATACACAGATGTCCAATAGTATACACATAGAACAGATTGCACTTTCAAAATTAGTCCTGGTTAAATGAAATAAATCACTACAAGTTTATACATCCAAATTTCACATTGGAACCTGGAGAAAGTTTGCAATGACAGCAGATAATTCAGAATTAAACCCACTGAAATCCAAAAAATAAAACATAGCCAAGCTCACAAAAAAATGGATACTCCCTATTTCAAAACAGAATGTAGACCCTAGATATTACAAGAGTCTCTCTGCTCCCTGCCAATGTAGAAATTATTATCTCTAGATTATCGAAGAAGACTGTACCTCTTTGATCTCAAATCACTTTGTTTCTGTAACTTGTCTACTTCACTTTTTAATATTAGATGAATGAGTTACCTTTAGTCTTATGTCCCTATTAGCTAGCAAAGTGACTTGTCCAGGATCACATAACTCTCATTTTTATTAGTATTACTGGACTGGGTCTCCATGTTCTTTCCCATTCTAGATATAGTATGCCACTCAAGTGTCTGATTCTACCACTAATCAACACAGAAGTTTTAAACTGAGATTTGGTGGAATTTATGAGGTTTGTGAAGCCAATCTGGTATTTGATCTAAATACAACAGCAGACTGTGAATCGCTTGATACTGTAAAATTCCATTCTTTCTGAGAATTTACGACAGAGGTATTAGGTTTACTGTGGACCAGATAAGCATAGCCTACCATAATTTCCACTCCTGAATTCCAACTATGTACCAATGTCAAACTGTTTGCAGGAATTACATGTATTTCCTCCATATTCAGTTACCATATCTTTTCTAAAATGTAGCATTTAATTAATGTTTGCTGAATGAATGAATGAAGCCTCAAAGAAACAGCACGTATTAGGAAAACCTTTCTTTGAATGCTTGTGTGAAAACTTGTGCATTTTACTCAAAATGAATTCTACCAAGTGTCTAATAAGACTTAGATGCTTCTTGAAGTAAATTATACTGAAACAATTTCTATGATATGATGATATCAAAACTACTTCAATATTTTTTTTAAATTTTAATTGTGGTGAAAGAAGTTTTTATTATTGAATAGGATTCTACTGACTAGAAAACAAATCAAAATTGAAACAGGAATCACACAGTCACATCCCTGCCCTTTTGGCATTGAGGATGAACAGAATAGCATCAAGTTAAGGTTATTTAGGGAAAGGGCACATATTTTCTTAAGGAAACTGGTGGTATAGGGGAAAACAAAAATTCTTATTTATGAATAAGGTAATATTTTATAGCTAACATGTACTTTTGCACCAAATTTGTTGTTGGTGTTTAGGCATTTCCATAATGTTTATCTTTTTGTGACCTCATTTGGGATTTTCTTGGCAAAGATACTGAAGTAATTTGTCATTTCCTCCTCCAGTTCATTTTTTACAGATGAGAAATTGAGGCAAATAGGATTGGGTAACTTGTCCAGGGTCATATAGCTAGTAATTGTCTGAGGCCAGTTTGAATTCAGGAGTCTTCCTGACTTTTGGTCTGGTACTCTATCCACTGTGCTGCCTATCTGCCTTTTGTACCCAATTAGGAAAAAAAAAACTTAAGGGTTTATTCTTTATAGAGAGAAAGTATGATTTAGAGATAGGCGATCTGTATATAGAGTAAGAGAGACTTGGATTAAAATAAGATCTCAGATACTAGTTATGTGATACAGGGACAAAATGATATATTATGTTCTCTGTCGCAATTTTTTCATTTATAAAGTGATATGATAATAAAAGGAGCTACCTTCCAGGGTAGTTATGACTATTCAATTGTCAAACATATATTTAAAGTGTTTTGCAATCTCAAAATTTTATATTTATTTTATTGTTATTATTATTATTAAGAATATTATTAAACTATAATCTAGATGTGAGAAGTAAGAGGGTCCAGGGAGCAACTGGACAAAGTATTCATTTTACAGATGAGGAAACTGAAACCTAGGAAAGTAACATGTTTTGCTTAAGATAGAAGATCCTAACTAATTTGCAACATATAGTAAAGTACAGATAAGTGTTTAAATCAACTATTCTGACTCCAAATTCATTGTTCCTCCAATTGTAGCATGTCTTTGTGCAAACTACAGTGAAATTCAGAAATTTGAACTTTTGAATAACACTATCAGTGGTCACTGAATTCATTCATTTATCTGTGTTTATGTTCACATAAACTTTTTGAGAACTTTCTAAGTGTGGGGTGTTATAATTTTACAAATGTGTAGGAAAACAGTACCAGCCTTAAAGAAGTTTACAATCTTATATCATCAATAAAAAACAAATAACTGTCATGATTTTTTTAATCTGCTTAGAAAAAAAAGGAATAGTATTTTAGGAGTTTACAATTGAAAAAGCTCACTTCCAAGGGGAAGATCATCCAAGGATTTGCTGCAAAGGTGGCATTTAAGATAAGTCTTGAAAGATGGGTAAAATTTCAATAAATGAAAATAGTGATATTCTACATACAGGCTTTCCATTAACAAAGATGCAAAGATAAAAATGATAACGCCATGCCTAGAGAATTCAAGTTGTATAATCTAGAGTAATTGAGGGTAAATAATGTAAGATTGCTGTTGTTATTCATCCTTCATTTTAAATGAGAACCAGCAACATCATGGGGTGATGTCTTGACTTGTACATGAATTTAATTTAAGTGAAGCAGAGTTGAACAAAATTATTAATCACAAGCCCTTTTCCAGAGTCATATAAATCCTGTGGCAAGACAAAAGTCAAGATGAAAGTAAGCTACCAAAGAACAGTTTTTGTTTTTGTTATATTGCTGTTGGTTTTAATGCAAAAATATTTTCCAGCCATTTTCCTTCTTGTCTGTGATACATTCTGTGATATTTCATTAGTGATCTAGACATGGATATAGACATAGCTATAGCTGAGCACTCCTCAGACTAGGAATAGTACCACAAATGAAAGATAGATATCAATTTTTAATGGATGAAAAATTCTTTTGCCCTCAGATCAAGTGTTTTTTGTGATTTAGTTAAAATATAAACCAAATCTATTGGCTATTATCTATAAAATATCTTTTTAGAATTACTATGACAAAATTAACCTTAATATTATAATTTCAAATGACAATATAATAGAATTGCTTGGGGGCATGGAGCAATTGAGTGGTTTGTTCAAGGTCATATAGTCAATATGTATCCCAGGTGGGCTTTAAACCTAGACAGATTTCTGATTTTGAGACTAGATCTGTATCCACTATCACATAATGCCTTTATATTTCACACACTATATAAGTGATTTTTGTTCAACTTCCTAGTTTATGTACTTTAAAATAATTTTGATAAAGTTTAATAGTTCTCTTCCTTTGCATGGAATAAACCATATAGGGTTCCATGTAAATACTCATCCTGTAGAAGAAAGAACTTCTCACACTTGCTTTTAAGTAATATAATTTATTTTAAATAGTATATCTAGAACATAGAAAGGCTTGGGCAAAAGTTCAGAAAGCAAAATTGCAAGTTAAAGCAAGAAAGACTCCAATACAACATAAATTGCATCACAAAATTACTATATAGAAGAAATATATGAAGGTAGTCTTATTCAAGCTGAAATGAGGAAAAAAAGGAAAGGAGAATCACTCACAAGGATGTTCAATATCAGGAAAGTTATAGGAGTGATTGATTTTCCAGGATATTGAGCGATATTACAGAATGAGATAAAAGGTTTGGGAAACTGGGAGCCAGGAACAGTGCTGGAAGGGGGAAAAACACATAAACGAAGACCTTCTTAATTTCATATTCAAACCTTCCTTGTTTCTTCCACTTTAAATTCTTTGTTTACTTAAAGGAAAGTTACAGAAATGAACAAACAGTTTTCCAGCTTGATTGGTAAATGATTTAACTCACAATTCCCCATGACTGTCAGCCTGTCTCCTTCTCAAACTATGTATCATTGGGAGATTAGAAAAACACATTATTTCTCTTAGTACTAAATTGTGATTTAGACTAAGACCTGTGAGTGAAAGAGAAGCCATACAATGAATCACTGTTAATGACAGCCTTTTCATATGAGCAAATAGATTCAAATGAATGTTTGCACTAGTCAAGACTTCTGTGGTAAAATCATTGGAGATTCTCCCTTTTTTCTCATTTCAGCTTGAATAATATTTGGGGGGAGATTTTAAAGTCAACCTTGTTCTCCCATTATTGAATTATTCTTGGAGACCCTATTTTGTGAGGGGGCTCAGGTTGGTCTTTATTCACCACTTATCCCTTTTCCTAATATCCCTGGTTCCTAAATTTCCAAGCTATTCTTCCCTTATGCTAATCTCCCCCAAATATTTTTAACTTATTTTGGGATATTATCATCCCCCATTATAATGTAAATAAGCTAGAAAGAAAGAATATGAAAAGAAAAAAATAAGTATAATGAAAAGGCTTGGAGTAGGTGGCAGAGGGAAAGACTAAGGGAAGGTTTTATTCCTTGCCCTTATTTCAAGTTTAGTCCCTTTCTTAATATTTCAAGAAGTCAAGTGTCTAGAAATGGTATAGTACAGAAAGTGCTTTGGGCTGTGATTGAGCAGACCTGAGTTTAAATACTGGCTCAGTCACTTACTGTTTGAACGCTCCTAGACAAATAATTTGAAGTCTCTATATCTAAATTTCCTCTTCTATAAAAGAGAATATTGGACTCAAGTCTCTAAGACCCCTTAAAGCTCTGTGATCTATTGATCCTAATAAATGGGAACTAGGGGAGTATTCTCAGGTAGGGACTAAAGTTACAGTCCCCTTACTTTCAAATTCAAGTAACAAATGCTTAGCTTTCCAGTGAGACATTACCTTATATCTGACCCAACCTACCAAATCTAACCCAAATCCAGGAAGAGTTATAGCAAGTATTTACAAGCTACTAAGAGAGATGAAAGATACATGTATGTGTGTATGGATATATGTCTATGTAAATAAATATGTAGTAATTTTATTTGCTATGCCAAATACTTACATACACATACACATGTCTACATAGTGCATTTATGTATATATGTACAAATATGTGTGTAGAGCTACATGTGTGGCTTATATACTTATCTATTATGCATTTATATGTATACATGAACATATATATATATATATACATATATATATATATATATATAACAGAATGTTACAGACATAGTTGAAAGTCAAGAAATATCTCATAATATGGCTAATTTTTTTTGAGTTGAACATCAACTTTTCTCGCCAACTTTGACATGATAATCTTTTCAAAATATCATCTTATATGCTATATGATGTCCTGAATATGATGTCCTGAAAATGTGTGTGATCCTTAGCCAACACTCACTTCTATTCACCTTCTGGTGAAGAGTCAATGATATCCTCCTCTGCTCACACCAATATACCAAGATAAATCAAAAGACATTAGGCATGGTATTATACCTGTGGCATTATAAATCTATTCATACACATACACACACACACAGACACACACACACACACACACACACACACACACACACACACACGCACACACACACATATATATATGTGTATATATATATATATATATATATATATATATATATGCAGTAGTTCCCATCCCTGCTCACCTACTTCAATTTTTCTTCCTGCAAAATCACTTTTTTATACTAGTTTTATGTCTCTTACCCTTTTTATTGACTAGCTGTTACTACACCTAATATCCCTCTCTGCCCAGCTCTCCTAATCAATCATATTAGGAAATTTGACTAGATAACTTTTAATTTTTTTCTGGATCTAACTGATTGTGGTTGAGTTACTTAAAGTATAGATATATTGTGATCCATTATCCAAGGTCTCTATCCTGATCCTATGGAACAATGCATGCTTTAGGATACACATGGTTTAATATACAAAAAAAAATATGTGTTTCGTATGCCTCTGAAGCTCTCATTAGCTGATATAAGATATCACTTAGAAATAAATTAATTTCCCAGTTTTGGTTATGAACTGCTTACAGAACACAAAGTAAGGAAAAAAAGGGAAAGTAAACAAAGTGTTCACAATTCGGAGCTAGATAATAGCATGGAGAAAACAATAATTTATGTCAAACAATCAAGTCCTACTATGTGTTCATGAAAGACAGAGTTCACTATGAACAAATGACTCTTGAACAACACAGGATCTCACAGCAGATGTTGTTACATTTTCCTAGACAGAATGGAGATCTTCATTTTTGAGAGAAAAATTTTAAAAGCATGCTTTAAAATATGACCTCATAAGAAAACAAAAATGCATTTTTAGTAGTTTGAATGCACGTAAATTAGCATAATGCCTTTCCCACTAAATTACTTTGAGATGTTCTGTTAAGTGGAAAAGAGAGAAATCCTGCTGTTAGATAATCTTTCATACCATCTTAATTACTCTGAATAGGCAGTGATATTTCTCTAAACAAGAGAAACTTTCTGCAAATGACAATAAGTAATGGCTAATGCAAGGTGGGATAATGTTTTATAATTATGTGCCAATTTTTCATTTCAAACTCACTTTCCAGATTTATGAGTTGATACCCCCCAAAATAAGCAGTGTCTTTTAGCATCATTACCAATGATATGAATTTAGAATACAATTTCATTGGTCAGCAATTATTAAATAAATGAAATATAACTAAAGACATTTTCTAACCTTCCATTTTTCTCCAGTCTTGTGACTTGCTAAGTGTAAAGCAAAGAGTGTATAATTCATACTTAAACAATAATCTTTCTTACTGTAACCAAGGTCCATTACCTCATCAAAGACTTGGTTCTTTTGGATTTAGTTCATTTTTCTTGCAGACTGATTCAAATGTCCCATTCTCCTTGAAAGTTAATTTCTCTCTATACAGCATCTATTCAATATGTTCTAATTTATATTATGTCCCTCATCCCATTAGAATGGAAGTTCCTTGGGGCCCAGGACAGCTTTTGTTTCTTATTTGTATCCGCAATGTTTTTTAATTGAATTAGCCAAATAGAATCTCACATATTAATTACTTGTTGATTAATATATAGATTTACCCCCCTCATTTGTCTACTGTCCCCACTTCAACTTCTTCCAGAAAATTACTAAAATCATTTGTGATTTAGAAACTGCCTACTTAATAACAATAACTAGCAACTAAAGAGCACTTTAAGCTTAGCAACCCTATTTTACAAATGAGGAAAATAAAACTTAGAAAGTTTAAATAACTTACCTAGGTTAACACAGACAGTGCATGTCTAAAGCAAGATTCAAACTCATGTTCTCATAGCCTCCATCATATCTAGAAATCTAATTTTTCCCTATGTGTGTTAACAGGGTTCAACAACTCATACACTAGTACCCAATGTACTAAGTATATATTATGAATAAATCAATCTTTATCATCCCCTCAAAAATGTAAAAATGCAAGCATTTAAATTTTTGCATTGCAGTCTGCATGATTTATGGAAAGAATTTTGACTAATGGACTTTAATAACAATAAAGTGCATTTATGTTAAAAGCCTTCTACATTATATGTCAGGTTTTCTTATTCTCTGAGATATTTTGCCAAGAGTAAACTATTCCTCCAATAGCCCTGTCTCCCAATCAACTACTGGCAAATGCTATTATTGAGCTAACTCTTTGTGATTCCACATGAGGCTTTCTTGTCAGAGGTATTAGATGGTTTTTCAGTTCCTTTTCCCAATTCATTTTACACATGAGGAAACTGAGGCAAATGACTTGTCCAGGTTTACATATCTAGTAAGTTTCTAAACTCAGACCTGAGTTCAGGAGGATGAGTCTTCCTGCTTAACCCATCCTTCTATCTACTGCTCCATCTAGCTCTCCTAAATGAGAAATCAGGTACATCTCCTTCCCCAATTTTATTCCCTCAAGTTTGACTCTTTATGAGTCCATTTGGTTTTTCTTGGCAAAGATACTAGAATGGTTTACCATTTCCTTCTCACTTTATTTTACAATTGAGAAAACTAAAGCAAACAAGTTAACGAACTTGCCTAGGGAAGTGTCTGAGGCAAGCTAGATTTGAATTCAGAATGATGAATGTTTCTGACTCCAGATCTAGTACTCTAACCTAATGCCACCTAATAGTTTCCTAAATAACAATACCTTTCATTCTTTAAAAAAGAAGAAAAAAGAATGCAAGTAAAATAGATCATGATAATTCAGGACTTCAGAAAAATCTGCTTTGTGATATGAGCCTTCATGGTCAGCGACATAAAAGGAAAAGTATGCATTCTTGGTTTAGAATTCCTGGACTCCAGGAGAAACAGATTGTTGTAAAGTCTTTTAATAAGCATTCAATATAACATATATACTCTTCCAGTTAACTGAGACCTAATCAGTCTTTTGACCCAACCCTTAAAGCCTGAGATTCACGAAGCCTCAACTGACATCAGGAACAGAAAATTGAACTAATTAAGAAAACAAATTTTGCAATATTGGTTCATTTCCCCCAAAAAAGGAAATGATCAGATATTTGGGAGACTATGTCAATCTATAGAATTAACCTAGCCTGTGTTAGTGTCAAAGTACTCTTCTTGCAAGGCAGTCTGGTATGAAAGACATGTCATTAAATTTTTTTAACTGAATATTTATAACCTATATGTTATCATTAAATAGTTGAAGACCTTGACAACAATGGGTCCAGAGGGACAAAATGGCAGATACTTTATTGCTATAGCCACTGAAAGCTATTATTAGTGTACCTTGAAATAAATGTATAGAAGCTGAGTTCCCTTGTATACAGGGCAGCCTGGGAAACACTTAGGATTTCCTTTCCATTAAATGGTTTCCTAGGACACCAAATGCTCCATATTTTCAGAAACATCATAGGCTCCATGGGACCAGATGTGCATGTCTTCTAAGGCAAATAAAAAAATGGAAATATGAGAATCACAGAAAAGAATCTCCCTGCACCACAAAATATCTTCATGTAGAAGATGACCCCACGTCCCCTTTAGGTTTTTCAAAGTAAACTAATTTTATCAAGTCAAAAATAGCTATATCTGATCATGAAGTAAGTTAATTCAGTAAAAATTTTTATAAACTGAAAATGAAGTGAGGCAACCAGTCATTAAAACCTTCATTTCAACAAGTGAAATTTCATTTGGAGACTAAT
Source organism: Macrotis lagotis (assembly GCF_037893015.1). Taxonomy (NCBI): domain Eukaryota; kingdom Metazoa; phylum Chordata; class Mammalia; order Peramelemorphia; family Peramelidae; genus Macrotis; species Macrotis lagotis. The sequence continues at coordinate 482,710,228 of NC_133658.1, forward strand.
TTCTAAATAAATGAAATCTAAATAAAGACTCATGTCCTAACCTTACATTTTCCTTCAGACCTATGACTTAATAAGGGCAAAGCAAAAACATATTTTATACCATTTCTCCTGTGTCTTCTAAATTTCACCGTCAACTACTCATATCTGTAAGACAAGGGGGATTGCAGGCATGGGTTCAGACTATACACTGATCATAGATCAGATTGGAGGCAACAATTCCAGTGACATAGACATGTAAATTACTTGAGTCTACAAATATATCACATATATTGGACTACATTTTCTCTTGAAATGAAAAGGATACAGGTCATAAAATATGAAGTAATATTTTATTCCGAAATCTGAGTTCATTTATCAATCAGCACAAACTCAGAATAAGTAGGACATTGGTGAAGTCACTTTTTCTGGACCTCAGTTTCTTCATTTGTAAAATAGAGGACATAGGCAAAATAATCTTTGTGGACTTTTTTATCTTTAAAACTATGTACTCTTACTCAAAGAAAATAGTACTCTCTCTGTTAGCTCCCAAATTTAAGGTTTAATATTTAATGTAGAAGGATGATATTACAAATGTCATTGTACATGTTATCATGTATTTTCCTTACATAGAGGAATATTTAATCAGAATTGGGGAGGGTTTGGGTCAAGAGTATAATCCTTTTGCTGTGCAGAGGTAGCTTTATGATCATATAAAATACTTTTTTGGTACATATTCACATATATTGCTATTTCTCTAAATTAAAAAAATTACAAAGGTAACAAAAGAGAGGAGTCTAGCTAAAGAACTAACCTCTCCCCAATATTATGGATTCTTAAAAAAAAAACCACCATGCCAAAACTAGTAAAGATAAACACTCTACTTTTTCTTAATATCTTCCCCTCCACCTCCCTATATCATTTCTTCTAACTCTATATAGTTCATATTTTTGGCAGGATCACATCTTCATACTAGGAACAATGTTTTATACTATCCCCATAAAATCATAACACTTTCTTCTGAAAGCCTTACTTTTCTGAAACATTTTCCCAATTTTTAGCACACTAATTAATCTACCAGTTCAAACTACAACAGACTGATTCTGCTTAAAGTAGATATAAAGTTATATTACAATGATTAAATGATATAGCAAATAGAATATTAGTCTCAAAGTAAGACACAGGTTCCTATCTTGTCCATCTCATATACTTGACCTTGTGACCCTGTTAGTCATTTCATCTCTCTTGTCCTCAGTTTACTCACGTGTAAAATGTTTATGATCCCAGTGGCTAAATAACAATTTAGTTGTTGATGTCAAATAAGATAACAACATACAAAATATTTTGAAAACTTTAAAGTATTTTATAAATATGTTTTTGCTTTTATATATTTTTATAAACAAGTTGATATACAAATATTAATGTTTTTCCACCTCTAATGAACATTCTCTCTGAAATAATATTTTAAAAATCCAAATCACAGGTACATAGTTTTTTGTAATATTAGAAGAACCTTAGTAATCATTATTTATCTTAAATTTTTCATTTTAAAGATGAGTAAAATAATATGCAGAGAAGTATAATTACCTGTCTTTGATTTTACTGATAGAAATAGGGCTAAAACCATATAATTCTCCTAAGACAAAATCTGCAATTTTCCTACCAGGGAGGACTCCATTTTTCCTTGTCAACTAGATTAGGGAGAATTGTATGTGGAAAGAAATCAGAAAAAAAGAAACTCAGTCCCATAGAATTTAAAAAATAAGCTCTAATACAAATAGATGACATTCCACAATATATTAGGGGAAAATGTATTAATATGTGATTTGATATTTCTACAATTATAGACTGCTATAAAATTTTAAGTTACAATATAAATTTGTCATTAGTTCACTGTAACTTTTTTTTTCTATTTCAAAAGACAATAATGCCAATTGGCAAAAACAATGATCTGGTGTGATATTACACCTACACTAAAAGGTCCTCCAATTTTTTCCCTAATTCTGGATTTGGAACATTATTTAGTTAGAAAATAAAATTCTATTTGAATTCTTCAAGAGTACTTAAAAGCACAAAGAAGAACTCTGGTGGTACAAAGTACAATAGAAGAACCGAGGAGGTGGCTAGGTGGCTTAGTGGATAAAGCACCGGTCCTGGAGTCAGGAGTACCTGGGTTCAAATGCGGTCTCAGACGCTTAATAATTACCTAACTGTGTGGCCTTGGGCAAGCCACTTAACCCCGTTTGCCTTGCAAAAACCTAAAAAAAAAAAAAGAACCTAACATAAAAAATTTCATCTCTCTCAGAAAAAAAAAAAGAGTCTAGAAGCCAAAGAGAATATATAAGACTGGGAGTTCTAATTAAAACAATACTCATTTACCAAATTATTGGTATAATTTCTTTTACTTTGTTGAAATTATTAAAATATAGGCCTATGCTTACTGGTATTTTGTACTTGAGGGCCATTTTTATGTAATAATCATTCACTGAGAATTTTTTGAATGTACATAAAGATATGGTATTTTGTATTATAAGTTGTTAATGGAAATGCTCTTTTCAGATGTTTTTTAAGTTCAGATTTTTTTCAAAAATAAGTTTGTATCTATATGCTTACCAGTTGGATAAAGGAAGAAAGAAAAGGTAATTGGAAACTTTATTCAAACTTTTAATGACAACAGCTCCTATAATGGGTGCTATTAAATAGGTATTGGTGTGTTGAAAGAGGTTATAAAATTGTGTGGCTTTGGGCTGTCTAGTTGGCGCAGTGGATAAAGCACCAGCCCTGTAGTCAGGAGTACCCAGGTTCAAATCCAGACACTTGATAATTACCTAGTTGTGTGGCCCCATTTGCCTTGCAAAAAACAAAAAAAAAAAATTGTGTGGCTTTTTTGCCTTTGCAGTGCCATGAATGGTCAGAGATCTTTTACTAGATGCTCTGTGGATGTGAAGGATGGTATACCATTCCAAAGGTACATTTCATTGAAAGCCATCTAAATGGCACAATGACTTCTGTTGTCTTCGCTTCATGTATACATATGGACTCATGTCAATCTATTGATCTATCCATCTCTCTCTCTCTCTCTCTCTCTCTCTCTCTCTCTCTCACCTTCTCCTCCTCTCTCTCCCCCTCTCTCACACACTCTTGCTCTTGCTCTTGTTCTTGCTCTTTCTCTCATCTGTAAATCTATATATCTATAAAATAAAGGGTCATTCTACAAGAAAAAATAGTTATACACAAATATAAAAAATCAATGACTTGCTAATTGGGGAGAAGTCCTCTTAATATAACTCATATTTATAAATTACTTTAACATTCATAAAACACTTGTTTCACCTCAGCACAATAAGTAAAACATATTATAATCATCACTGGATAGTAAATGAAATTAAGCCTCAGAGAGTTTAAGTGTTTTCAGGATTTTATTCAATATCTTGATCTCTATTCCATTTCATCTTATGAGTAGCCTGTCAAAATCATTGAATCCGAATTCTCAGTAAGACTGTTAGATATTCCTTCTATCTTTGTGTCAAGTGAAGATCTGATAAGAATGTAATCCATTTCTTCATTTTAGGATTGGTTCAAAATGTTAAACAGTATAGGAACAAGGACAGGTCCATGGGGAACTCAGCTAAAGGTTTTCTTCCAATTTAAAATTGATTTGTTAATGACTAACTAAGTAATGCTGACTTTTTATAAACACAAACTTTTCTAAGGTTAATAAACTATCTTTCAATAATACATTCTAAAATGTTTCCAGTAACTAAAGTCAGACTCATTGTCCAAGATTTTCCAGAATGTACTCTGTTTTTTTTTTTTTTAGGTTCAGGAAATATGTTCTTTTCCAGCCTACTTCATTTCTTCTGTTCCTCAATATATTTCAAAGATCACATCTGCCCATTATTGTAGTCCCCTGTGATGTGACATGAAATCTTATCTTGACTTTGTTCATCTCAGTTTTTAAAACTCTAATAAACATTTTGTTTTGAACATATCAAATTCACTGTCTTTGGTAAAAAAAAAAAAACATAAAAACAAATTAAAACAACCCCCCCCATAAAATAAATGTATCCTTGTATATAAAGAGCTTTAACTCTGAAGGAAAAATAGAGGTCATAGCTATCTTTGTATATAGATATAATGATTTATAATGATTTAAAGGGTACTAGAAAGTCCTTTAATACATATTCTTTACCCAAGTTCTATAGCAACTAAAATTCCACCATTAGAATTTATATAATAAATAACATTTTTAAATGTATGTTTTTTCATTCTTAAAAATAAGAAAATGATTAAGGTCATTTCCAGTGGTAAATTCTATAATGGAACAAATCCTTCATTTTAGTTCATTTTTAAAAAGAGTATAAAAGGTTTATAACCAGTCAGATATCATTGGATGTCAGTTCTGATAGCTTCTTAGAGAAGACACAACAGAGATATTGTGCTGGATTGGTGGTCTGGGGGAAGGAATGGAGGGACTTATTGTCCTTGCATTATTAAATTCCTTCTAATAGTTTTAAAATGGGTTTTATAATTATTTCATACATGTGGCACTGTTTTTTTATTAAGAAAGGACTCTTTAAATGACATTATATTCAATAAATCACATAGTTCTCTATTTCCAACATTAATGCAAGTCTCTTCATAATAGAGAACACAGGAAATTTTAGGTCATTATAAAATCATATTTTTATTCAGCTTGTTAAATATTTCCCAATAACATACAAAAATTTAACATTTAAAAAATTTGAGTTTTAAAATTTTACTCACATTTCCATCTTTCCCCCATTACTTCAGAAGGCAAAGAAATATGAATTCAATTATACATGCAAAGTCATGTAAAATATCTTCATATTAGTCATTTGCAAAAGAAAATATACAAAAATGAAGCAAGAAAATTTAGGAAAATAAGAAATATGCTGCAATATATGCTTCAGAGTTCAACATTTATTTTTTATCATTTTTCAACATAGTATCTTTGGAATTATCTAGATTGTTTTCTTGATCAGAATGGCTAAGTTGCTCATAGTTGACATATAATAATGCTCTTATGGTATACAATATTCTCTTGATTTTGCTCACTTCATTTTTCATCAGTTCATATAAGTTTTCCCAGGATTTTCTAAAACTATTCTGCTCATCATTTCTTATAGCACAAAAGTATTCATTACAATCACAAACAACAACTTGTTCATCCATTATCCAGTAGTAATGCATGTACATACATTCAATTTCCATTTTTTGTCACCATAAAAACTATTAAAATATTTTACTCAGATAGTTTCTTTTTACTTTTATTTGATCCTTTTTGGGAAGTAACAAGGAAATCATTAACTCACAATAGAGTATCTTATTACGAAATAGATCCTACTACTAAGTAAATCTTTATTTTTCCACATAAATGGATATATTCATCTCCTCAATGACTTTAGAGATCATTTAGCCTAGCTTCCTAATTTAAGAGATGAAATAACTCAATATCCCATAAAGATTCATGTGATGGGGGCATCTAGGTGGCACAGTGGATAGAGCACTGGCCCTGGAGTCAGGAGTACCTGAGTTCAAATCTGACCTCAGACACTTAATAATTACCTAGCTGTGCGGCCTTGGGCAAGCCACTTAACCCCCATTGTCTTGAAAAAACAATAAAAAAAGTTTCATGTTATGAAGTCACTAGAAAGTTGTACAGCTAGGTTTAGAACTCAAAACATCTGCCTCTAGTCCAGTGTTCTCTCAATAATCCACATCACATGATTAGGCTATTACTGGCTGTCCCAAAAGCTATTAGACGTGATTCCTTGGGAGTCTAAGTTCTACCATATATATGATAGTTCCAATTCACTATCACTAAAATTATTACAATGATTCTAAAATGTGATTTGTGGGGAAAAAATTCAACTACCTTTTCCTGGAGGGAACAGTCCCTTAAAATTCTCTGGATATTTTCTGAAATATCTGCGAGATAGCCAGGCTAAGGCAATTATGTATTCCTTTAAGACAAGACAGAAACAAACTTTCAGGATCTCAAATTCAATACTCTATGGTCTTGGAATATTTTCTCAAGAAAAAGGGACTATAAGAGAGTGACATAAGAATAAAGGGGGTTTGAATTTTGGAAATTCAAATAGAATGATGGAATGATCAAATATGATTGTGTGAATATATCTGTTTTTATGTAGCTATATATGTGTGTGTGTGTGTGTATTACATCTATCTATCTATATATATATATATATATATATATATATATATATATCTTTAAAGATGACATGGGAGTAATGTTTTTCTGCAACGTCCTCATATCAACATAGGAGGGTTAAACCTATCACTGGATTCCAAATATTAATTTTCCTGGAAATAAATTTTTACAGGCTATAACATCTCAAAGCTCCCTCTTTCTTTCTAATGCTCTAGGAACTATGATCCTCAGACTTTGATTTCAGATTACACTAATAGACAAAAGTCTTCCATGAAAGTCCATAAAGTTATCACAAAACTGTTTAATTACATTCTTGTTTGCATAAGAATATATCTATACTTTCTTCTGTATGATTTCTGAGTTATATAAAATGTGATCTCATTGCTATCTCTCATTAACACTGCAAAAGCAATATCATTTGTCTTATTCATATTGCCTAAGTGCTACTATTTGATTGGAGAAAACTGGGGATAGTTCTGTGCCAAGTCCAAGTATTGGAAGCAAATTTCCAGAGAATGTGGTAAAGGATACTATGGATTAAGGGATTTCAGTGAAGCCAAGAGAGTCAGCTGATATAGGAAAAGATGAAAGGCATTCATTCATTGGTTATCCACTTGTTAAAGTATAAGGCAAACCTAAACTTATGGTTAAAAGCTTTTGAAATTACAAGCACAAATGTTATAATTTTCTTAGGCAGAAAATACTAGTACTTCATTTTTGAATTTAACAATGAGATTATATAGAAATATATACATTGTAAGTAAACAATGTCTATAGAAAATAAAACTCTAGGAAATGATTCTTCTTCACTATATCTGGGTCAGACAACTGGGAAAAATTAAAAATGTGTATATAAAACTGGAAACTAAATAAAGAAAAAATGATGATATAAAATCAGATTTAACTGAGAACTTATTTTCCCTTCTTCAGTGAAGCTAAGCTTTGATTTATTTTGACTACCACTAGTTCAGTTTTAGGAAACAATGGAAAAATCATAATTAGAAATTGATCAGGAATCATTATGAAGAAGCATATATCACCTCATTGCCCCCTCCACTATAAAGAGTTTATACGTCTTTTCTAAGAGTGTAAATATAAGTTGACATGGCTAAATTGTCTTTATGAAAACAGAAGTCCATACAGTTTTGTAGCTGTCAAACTAAATTCCCCACAGAGGATTCTAGTGAAGGGAAAAGCTGAAAAGATGCCCAAGTTATTTTTATATTTTTCCTCAGAAGAGGACATGCAAAGTGTTGTGATTTCTCAGGCTGCATTTTGATTCTTAACAGTTATGGCAAGGGAATTCCCCAATGAGTCTTCTGAATGTCAGTCTGTAGAAGACTGATTTTTGTCATGTCTTCTTCTCTTTTGCTACTAATATTTATTTTTCTGGGAGAATCCAGTGAATTTTGAATCTTCCATCAAAAGAGGTAAAAAGTACTTAAAGGTTCAATTTGTTTTCCTGAGTCTATTTCTTTTCTTCTATCCACAACAAAACTTTAAAAGTCCAAGATCAACTATTACATGTAAAAACCAAAAAGGTAGATAATGCTGGGCCTGGAGTAAACAAAACCAGAGTTCACACTTGACCCCACAATTCTTACTAGATGTACTAAATGTGTGGCATTGGGCAAGTCTTTTAACCTCTCTCAGTTTAACTGTCAAATGGGGTAAAAATGCACATAACTTCTAGGGTTGTTGTGTGTAACAAATGAGATAATATTTATAAAGTAAATGATATTATTATTGTTATTATTTTATTATTATTATTATAGCCACAATTCACTACTAACCTCAGTGAAAATATTGGAAGAACATTGCTAATTTAAGGCCAATTTTAGTTCTAATCTGTACTGGCACTTCTAAATCTTAACTAATCAGCTAACTAACAAGATCACAACAGCCCAGTAATGTAAAACTCAAAATCAGAAGAATATATCTTCTAATCTCTAAAGGTTCACTAGCATTATATTGGAGGTAGAAAAAGAATGGGAAATAAAGGAAAAGGGGAAAGGACAGAGAGAAGTACTCATAAAATGTGTCACTATAAAAAGCAAAAGGAAAATAAAAAGAGATAGGGAGGAACACAAATACCAACCTAAGACAGAATATATAGTGTGCTTTGAAACTGCTATCCCTTAAACTAAATTCCCTTGCAAGCTAAGAGAAAGTCAAAATTTTTCTGATATTCAAAGAAAGAAGTGTAAAATAGTCTGAATAATTAAGAAGGATAGTTTTCTTGGATGCTCTGTGCATTTAGTAGATTCAAGCCCCAGTGACAATGTTGGAAGAACACTGCTCATTTTAGGCCAATTTTGGTTCCAATCCATACTGGCTTTTCTAAATCTTAGCTAATCTGCTAACTAACAAGTAACAGTAATGGAAGATTCAAAACCAGCAGAATATATCTCCTGGTCCCTAAAGGGTCACTGACACTGTATTGGAGGTAGGAAAAGAGTGGAAAAGAAAGGAAAAAGGGAAAGGATAGAGGGAAGCATCCAGAAAATGTGTCACTAGAAAAAGCATTAGAAATACATAAAGAGGCAGGGAAGGGTACATATTCTAACCTAAGACAGAATATAGTGTGCTTTGAAACTGCTATCCCTTAAGCTAAATTCCTTTGTAAGGTAAGAGAAAGCCAAGATTTTTCTGATATTCAGAGTACTGACTTCTCATTGTAGAGATCCAGCCCTAAGTAGAATAATGAAGTACTATTCTGCTCCTGATGAATGGAAAGAGTGTTTGAATTTGAATACCAGCTCCAGACATTACTCACTACATGACATATCAAATTTATTAAACTTTTATGTGTCTGCTTTCCTATAAGGTAAATTTCATTTGTCCTACTTAATTATTGTGAAGACAGGATTGGTAAACCTGAAAAATGCAATGGAAATGCAAATTGTTGTTTTTACAGCTCCTTTCTCTGTAGTGACCTTCAACTTATTTTTAGTATTCCTAAGCTTGTTTCTTATCATTTAACTAGTTAGTCCATGTCATCTCCAAATTTATTGAATCATCCTCTAAGAGAAGGAAATAATTTTCAAATTGATTCCTTAATGTGAAAAGTTTATTTCCTAGGGGGGTTTATCTTTTCATCTTCATTTTTAAGAGTCCAATGAAAAGTTATCAATGTTATAAGAATATCAGTAAAAAATGGAAACAATATTTTACATGAACAAAAGGCAATTCTCTCTCATTATCTAGGTGACTGCTCTATTAACCTAGTCATCAAACCCACAAAATAAATTCATACACATATTTGAACATAAAGATCCTTTAACAGATATGGTATACCTCCACACAAAAGGTAAATTTCCTGGTTCAGAATAAGGGATCTGCTAGACCTTGGCTATCCCACTTAGGGTTGTTCTCACATGATTGTATAGTACCACAAATTCTGACTAAATAATTTCTACACCTCATTACAATGAGATGTGGAAACTCATAAGGAAGGCTGTCCTCCCTCCCATAGAAGAAATATCTCCTCAACTGGTCAATATGGAAAATGTTTCTTCAATTTGGGGTGGATAATGTGTTAAACCATTGTCATTGATTAGCATCTCAGATCAAGTTTATTGATCATTAATCATTAATAGCCACAGTTTGAAAAGAAACAGTACAAAGCTGGTGAGTTTCAATGAAGGAGACAAAAAAAAGGAAGGAAGGAAGGAAGGAAGGAAGGAAGGAAGGAAGGAAGGAAGGAAGGAAGAAAGAGAGAGAAAGATTGAGAAGCATGAAATGGTGGGCATGCTGTCTGAGGTAGCAAATTAGAATATCTGAAAGCTGTGTTAAAACAACACAAGGGAACCTGATTATGAACAGTCATGAGAGTAAGTTAGAGAAATAGAAAATAAAATGAGGTGAATTCTTCCCTGATCTCCTTTTTCCCTAAAAACAGAATCTTTTCAATAGGAAGCAATGTCTTCCTCTACAAATCTCCTATAGAACATTTCAAAACTTATTCTCTTCATTTATCATATTCCATTTGGACTTACAATTAGAAGTCTAATTTTCCTTATTGAATTTAAGTGCCTAGAGTTCAAAGACTCTGGATTCTATTTGTGACCAGCCAAGTCTTTTCTACATAGCAGACATTTAATATGTTGTATTAAACTGGTTGAATAAGAACCAATTTCACCTGATATGCAATTTTGTCTAAAGGTAACTTTGCAAATGGGGGGGCAGAGCCAAGATGGGAACAAGAAAGGATCAAGTCTTAGGCACTCTCTGATAAAACTTCTAAACTAAGGACTCTAACTAAACTTTTGAGAGACAGAACCCACAGAGGGACTCATTGAGACAGTTCTCCTACTCAAGGTAACCTGGAAAAGAGCAAAAAGGGTCTGCTCCCCCGGGTCAGAGGGGCGCTGCCAGAGGGGTGGCCTGCCAGAGCAAAAGAACTTCAGCCTCCGGGAGGCAGCACCAGGGAGCTGGGAGCCCCAGGTCACAGCAGCGGGGGAGTCTCCTGAGCTGCACCCCGGGGAGCACTGGGCACAAAGTGGGGGAACAGTGGGGGACCTCTGCCAGAGTGAGCACATGGAGCCCAGCCCTCAGGGCACACAGCTAGCAGCATGGTCTTTTGGCAGCCCAGAACCAGGAACAAAAGCAGGAGGAGCCAGTAAGCAGGAGCCCCCAGGGCATGAGCCCATTGAGCTGAGGGAGGGGAATGAAGAGAGAGAGACTGCAGAGCTCTGTCCTCTGCCTCTGGAACAGGACTCTGGGGCTCTGACCACATTCAGATCCTGATCGCAGTCTAGGCACCCCCATAGAACAGCAGGGATCCCCCTCCTCAGCCCCATGGCAAAGGGGGACGTTCATGATCATTCACAGACCAGGAGGGAGGACAGAGCCTCACACACTGAGACCCTTGTGGGAAGTGTCCCAAAAGCTCAGGAAGCACCCCAAAACCAGGCCCAGGCTGGGAAAATGAGCAAGCAGAGAAATAAGAGGAATAACATTAATAAATATTTTGCAAATGAGCCCAAGGAGGATCAAAATACTCAATCTGAAGATGAGCAAGCACAAGCTCCTGCATCTAAAGACTCCAAGAAAAACAAAAATTGGGCTCAGGTTATGACAGAGCTCAAGAAAGACTTTGAAAATGAAATGAGAGAGTTAGAAGAAAAACTGGGAAAAGAAAGGAGAGAGATGCAGGAAAAACATGAAAATAAAGTCAGCAGCCGAGTCAAGGAAATCCAAAAAAATGCTGAAGAAAATAGCCTGCTAAAAACTAGCTTAGGTCAAATGGATAAAACAGTTCAAAAAGTTATTGAGGAGAAGAATGCAAAATTGGCCAGATGGAAAAAGAGATAAGAAAACTCTCTGAGAAGAACAAATCCTTCAGACAAAGAATAGAATTCAGGGAGATTGATGAATTTACCAGAAATTGGGAATCAATAGTTCAAAACCAAAAAAATGAAAAATTAGAAGAAAATGTGAATATCTCATTGAAAAAACAAGTGATATGGAAAACAGACTTAGAAAAACTAATTTAAAAATTATTGGAATACCTGAAAGTCATGATCAGGAAAAGAGCCTTGACATCATTTTCAAAGAATTAGTACAGGAAGATTGCCCTGATATTCTAGAAGCAGAGGGCAAAATAGAAATGGAGAGAATCCACCAATTACCCCAAGAAAGAGATCCCAAAAAACCAACCCCTATGAATATTATAACCAAGTTCCAGAACTCCCAAGTCAAAGAGAAAATATTACAAGCAGCCAGAAGGGCACAGTTCAATTATCGTGGAGCTGCAGTCAGGATCACACAGGATTTAGCAGCAACAAGCTCGTAGGGCTTGGAATACAATATACCGGAAGGCAAAAGAGCTTAGAATGCAGCCAAGAATGAACTACCCAGCAAGGCTGAATGTCCTCTTCCAGGGAAAAAGATGGACTTTTCAATGAATCAGGGGAATTTCAAAGGTTCCTTTTGGAATGGCCAGAGCTGAATAGAAGGTTTGATCTTCAGATACAGGACTCAGGTGAAGCATGGAGATTGGAGGAGAGGAGGAAAATATGAGGGACTTAATGATGATGAACTGCATGTATTCCTGCATAGAAAAATGACACTGATAATACTCATATGAACCTTCTCAGTTGATAGAGCAGGTAGAGGGAGCTTTTATAGTTGAAGCACAGGAGAAAGCTGAATTCAAAGATAAAATATGGTGTAAAAATGGAGTCAATAGGAAAAAAAGGGAAATGGAATGGGAGAAAGAAAAAGGAGAGGGGGAATAGGCCAAGATATTTCATATAATAAGATTTTTCTTTATTACAATGAACTACTGCAATGATATGGAAAGGGAGAGGCAAGGGGGAATGAGGGAACCTTTGCTCTCATCACAGGTGGCTAGGAGAGGAAACAGCATATATACTCAATGGGATATAGACATCTGGAGTAAGAAGGAGGGAGGAGAAGGGGGAAGGGGTGGGGATGTGAATAGAGTAGGAGAGGATGTACCATGGAGGGAGAGAGTTTTCAGATATAACACATTTTCTTTTTTACTTCTTGGAAGGGGCTGGGATTGGATGGCCTGTCCGGGACCATAGGGCCAGGTGGATTCTGGCCCTGAGGGGTGGCATGGGGACTCAGGGTCTCTTGGCCCCAGGACCAGAGATCTGTCTGCTGCACCACTCAGCTACCCTACAGCAGAGTCAGAGTGAAAGGAGAGAGAAAATAGAGTACATGGTAGTGGAGAAGGGAGTTGCGATCAGCAATGGCAATGGTGAAAAAATATGGAAGTAACTTTTGCGATGGACTTACCATAAAGAATATGATTCACCCATGACAGAGTTGTTGGTGTTGGAACAAAGGCTGAAGCACATTTATAATAATAATAATAATAATAATTATTATTATTATTATTATTATTATTATTATTATTATTATTATGTGGGTGAGGGTGCTGGACAAATGCGGCTGGGTGTCCTGCCTGGGGCCACATAGTAGGGTGATCTTTGGGTGTCTGAAGCCAGATTTGGACCTGGGTGCTCCTGGCTCAAGGGCCAATGTTCTGTCCGCCACCCAGCCACCCCTACTATTATTACTATCTTATTTTATTTTGGGTCTTTTTTTTCCTTCTTTTTGGTTTTTGCAAGACAGTGGGGATCAGGTAGCTTGCATGTCACATGGCTGGGTGATTGTTGTGTCTATGGGGCTGGATGTGGGCTCGGGTGCTCGTGGCTCCAGGGCTGGTGCTTTGTCCATTATTACTATTTTTTTAATTTTAAATTTTTTCTCTCCCCTTTACTTTATCGCTCGAGCAAGTCTATATTCATGGGGGGGAGGAGGGGGTATTTTGTTTACTCTTAAACAAGAATATTTTATTAATGTAAAAAAATTGTACAAAATGAAAATAAAAAAAGGAAATGAAATAAAGAAAATACTTGAAAAAAAGGTAACGTTGCAAATGAAGCTTAACTTTCTAATGCATGGCTTGTCAAGTTCTCCCATCAATAGAAAATATAATGAATTCATTAAAGTCAAGAGTTTGTTCAAAGTGTAAGTGGCATCAATGAACAAGAAATTCCTCCCCTGTGCCAATGCAAAACTTTTGATGACATGAAATCTTTGTTTTGGTATTTTTTTCCCTAAATTCCTAATTTTTTTCCTAAGAGATTTCTCCCATGTCATCCCAACAACAAAACATCTACACATTGATTTCCTATCACAAAGAAATTTTCTTGCCCACATCTATATGCCATTTTCTGTGTGGGGTTGACATAATTTCAAAATCAACTACAATTTTAGAAAATATATCTTCAAGTCTTAAACCTTTATATTTGCCTCATATCAGTTGATTAAAGAAATCAAAAATTAGTAATATAGTCTTTATTCCATTGAGTCTTCTTCTCTAATGGAAATGTGATATTTTGTGTATGATATGCCATCTGCTGTTACCTTTTTACAATAAAATATGAGTTCATATAAGAAAATATTATTGTTGGAAAAAACTTTTCTTTCATCTTTTTCTCTTTTATGTTGACATATATTAAAAATACAACAGTGATGCAGCAAAGATTATTTCAATAAATGTAGTGCTATGATTCTGGATAAATCTCTATACTTACATTATAAATCTAGCACTTTGATTGATTTAAATGCATTCTGAAATCTCTGAAGTCATTATTTCTTTTATTAATAGATATATGACTTCATCAGCATGCAGAACTCCTACTGAACAATATTTTAGCTAATACAGACATCTAAATGCTCTGCAACTTCTGTTCTGGGAGAGCTGCTTGAATCCCCAGCAAGGTCAAATGACTATACATCAGGCCTGTAACTTGAACCGGTATCTTTTTATGTCCCTGATCTATTTTTTATCTATACTGCCTCTTTCTATAGTGACTTTAATTAAACAATGTTAAACACAAATTTGAGAGGTGTTTGAGCTTCTCCATGTACCAACAGCTTCTCTAAGAGTCCTTGAGGAGATATCTAAACCAGTTAAAGTTCTCATTCATTTACAATCTTTCAAAGGTCTTCTGTGAAGTCTTCTGAGAAATTATTTTTTAAATATAGTTTTCACATAAACATAATAATGCTAAATTAATAATAACTGGAATTTATTTTCAAATATTTTATTAAGCTCTTCAATGTATCTATCTACCATATCACAGCAACATTACAAAGGTATGTGCTTGGATCTAGGATTTTATTGGTGCAGGAAACTTCCAAGTGAGAATTTTATCTTACAATTAAAATTGTTATCTTATCTGCAACTTATAGTTTTAGAGATTGCCTAAAGATTTTAGAGTTAGTAACTTACTACTTATTAACTAACCCATGGTCATATAGGAGTTTGTCTCTGATGTAGGACATGTACTCAATCACTCCTGATTCCAAGGACTTCTAATCAATTGTACGTATTTTACAATCTATATTTGATATATGAGAATATTGAAACTCAGGGAGAATAAATGACTTGTTCTGAGTAACAAAACTAGTGTCAAAGGAAGAATTAAAATAATGCGCCCTTCTACATCCAAATTCTGTGCTCTACTCAAGGTCATCAAATAAGGCATCTCCAAAATTGAAAAATCACAATTAGAATGATGTGCTACTACAGTTTTAATGAAGAAGTCTTATTATCTAATCTATTCAACACTTTTGATAGCTAGGTTTTTAAAAGTATATGTATAGAAGTAAAAAGTTATTGATGATTAGCATTGAGAATGTATATTTTTGGATAGTTATATTGTTTGGTGGGGAAACCTTAACTCTGAAATAAGCTCTGTATTTAAATTCAAAATAATCTCTGTGACCATAACCAAGTTATTACTATTTTACAGCATTGGTGTCCTCAGTTAAAAAATTAGGAAATGTGAATAGGTGACCTTTTACATCTTTTCCAGCTATAAATCTATGATCATTATGATTTGCTCAGCAGACATTCTACAGATACAATAAGGTAGAATATCAACAATCTCAATGAATAGTTCATTTTACAGATGTAGTGTATACTTGGCATTTTAATGATCAAAGACTAAATTCTATTGGAAAATGCATTCTGTTCTCTTTCTTGTAATTCATTTCATCATACTTTTATTAAGTATGACATTTAGCCAGGTGCTAAGATTTGATAAACTGTATCTGGTAGTAAGAATAAAAACATTGACCCAGTCCTTCCCTCAAAGAGCTTTCATTCTCCTGCTATTGTAGGGAAGGATGATTTCATATATAAGGAAAGGGTTTAATATGGAATTAGTATGATGAACCAAAGGAGAAATACACTCAAAGTACTCTGAGAAAGTTGGAAGAGCAGAGGGCATTTCAGTTGGTAGTATTGTAGAAGGCATTTATAAAGTATAGGAACTTAACCTTGAAGAAATAGAGAAACTATAAAATGAAACAGAAAGCAACACATTCTAGGCTTGATAAAAGGACAATATTGAGGTAGAAAACTATTTTAACTTCAAAGAAAATGTTGATATTTTTTAGCCTGTTGACTCTAATAGAGTAATGTATAATAGTGTTAGAAAATGAGATATTAGCAATTTGTCCTGTAAATGCCGAACTAAGAAGTTTAAAATTTAATATCAGAGGAAATAGAGATATGCAGTGCTATGATAGTTTCAGTTGTGGTAATGGAAAGACAGATAATTACCGGAAATGAGAATCTGAGTCATCAATATTAATTAGGTCAATATTAATTTTAACATTAATTAATTAAATTATTGAGTATGTATGGAATGTATCTGGTAGATAGGAAGATAGTGGAGCAGGTACTGAATGAATTACTGAAAGAGGAATAGATGATGAAAATGAAAGATAGCAATAAGAACCTAGATATGAGTAGATGGATGGAGCAAGTTTGAATGGAGGTAACACTGATTAGTAATAATGGTAGCTGAAATATATATATGTAAGGGAAAGAAGAAAATAAGGAGTACTTGTACATTATATATTATGAGTAAAAAAAGGAGCAGATAACAATAGGCAATCTAATGAGAGATATAGTAGCTTTAGGTAGAAATCTCAGAATTTAGTGAATACCAGAAGATAAAAGGAGTATGAAAGGAAGAGGTCATAAGTCATTTAGATATGCAACAGGGCTTAATGAAGTGCTTAATAAAATAATACTTCTTGGGACAATTCAAATGTTAAACTGCTCTAAAATGAAACATTATCATATAAGGGTGCTCAATATGCAAAAAAAGTCTCAAATCCCATTTTTAATGGCTCAAATGAAAGACTTTCTGGTGTGTAAGTTGAATAAAAAAGAGTTCAATGATAAAGCAAAACTCCAGTATTTGAAGTGTTAAAGTATAAAAGAAGGTTTAGTTCTAGATCTAGAATCAAATGGGTAAAAGGAAGAAAGTTGCTTTTGATTTCATCTAAAGGAAAATTCTTCAAACATTACAAAAGAAGTTTCCTTAAATTAAAATAATATGTTTCAGTAGCTAGTGAGTTCCTTATCACTAAAGTCTTCATACAGCAAAAGTTGAAAAACTCCATGTTGAATATTTTGTAGACAGCATTCACTCTTTTAGACTGGGTTGGAAAAGCTGATCTCAAGGTTCCTTCCATCCCTGACAATTTGCAATTGATAATCTTATGATTTACCCTACCATGTTTTAAGAGAATGTACAATATTATGATTTTTATGATTCATTACTTAGTTATCTTGAGGGATTAATGAAATTTTTCAGCTCTCTTCATCAACAATATAGAGTAAATTTGCTTCATTTTTTACTAATCATTCTCAAAACTCACAGACAAATAATCATAATGTGAAGTATTATACTGACTAAAGAGTAGAAGTCTTTAAGACTTCTTTATCAAAGTTGACTTTCAATTTGGTCAGTAGAAAAAAAGTTATCTAACACAGTTATCATAATTGGAAAGGGGATCACAGGAAAAATATTTTTAGTATAGTTTTATCACATGAATTTCATCTTAATCTTCCAGACCTGAAATGATTAGTGTACAATCTGAAAAATCTTTTTGATTTGAATATTTTTAATTGACTCTTTAAAAATGGCAAAATGTAATGTACTTCAATATTTCAAAATATCTCTGATGTGTCTGGTATAGGAACTCCATGCACATAGATAATTCCTGAAAATCATAGAAAATATTTTTTGTTATGGGGTTCTACAGTCAAAAATATTCAACAACTTGTGACTAAGCCTTGCTAATAAGACTTCCAGAGACAGATTCTCAGTCCATCATTACCAATCATGTATATTTGAATGCTGTCAAGTTTGGAAAGGACTAACAGGGCTTCTATTGTGCTGGCATAGCTTTGAGAACACAGTATTCACTTCATGTCAGGATATATCATCATAGTTTGACTTTAGTGGGATTGTTTGATGTTTGATAATTTAATACTAATAATATTTTCACTGTAAAATCAGGATCCTCAAGGAGTCTCTTGGAAAGTATAACAGTCAGAACTATCTCTATGGTACAGAGAAACAAAGCAGTGATAAAGAAAATATGGCATTAACCATAAAATGGAAGAAGGCAAGAAGAAAGACAATTTGGATATTTTCAAATTAAAATAGAAAACAAGGATGTTCCAGCAGACAAAAGAACTCTAAATGAAGGCAAAAATTCTGATAGGAGTTAAACCTATAATTACTTTTTCCAAGTCATTACAGTAATATAATGTATTCTGTTCCTTTAAATATGTACAAGAGAGGTCATGATTCTTCTTTGGAGCAAAATTTATTTTGCAGCATATGGAACTGGCATGCTCCATCAGTTGAAAGATTCTACTGGGCCTGCCAGATGTTTATAGCTGAACAAAATCTAACCCCTCGGTATAGGTCAGTTAGTCAATCCTTGTGACTAAGATTTCTATATGATCACCTTGACGCTAAAATATTATCATCAAAGAGGAGGAATAGGTTAATTTCTCAGTTGGGTTTAATGTTTGCAGAAAATGAAGACTCGTTTTATACAAGTTTTTAAATCCATTATAATAAAAGCTCCAACTGATATTTTTGGTTCTTCCTAAACCAGTAATGGAAATTCAGACTTCAACTGAACTGCAGTCATCATTAATGGTAATTGTATAAACTAATTTATATAATAAAATTGTCCTCTAGCTGTTCATATTCAGATATGACTGATCATTGCATTATGCTGTATTATTGTTTTGAACTGAGCATTATTAGAAAAAGGCTGCAATTTGATTAGATAATGTTCATATCTTTCCATACATAATTTTAGGAAATAATCACAGTGAGATTAATATTTCTCTTACCTTAATATCCTTTATTTTCTGAAAGATACGCTATCGTGAAACAAGAGATACATTATATTTGAAAAAGATCTGCATCAAAAGAATCAGGAGTTTTAGCAGTTTGAATGCCTGCCCCATAGAAACATTTATATTCTCTGTAGTGCCATCTTATGGTTCACTAATCTAACTGCAACTAGTTATCAGGAGGTTATTTGAAGAGCATATCAAGAGCAGCCAGCAGGCATATAATATAGATCAGTGAACACATAAAATACCACAAAAAGAAGACTATTAACCAGAAATTCTTCATTATGTTCCAACTTTTATTCATTGGCACAATTTATCTGAAGCTTCACACCTTCTCAGACAACAAACTAGGGTGATAAATTTGCTCTTTTTAAATTACCTTGATATAGTACCAGACTTCTGGACTTTTTAAGAAGTTAAGTTCTGTACTCACATAGGATAAAGGCAGTGTTTTTTATTTTATGCAAAAAAATATGCAAGATATTCAGGAGACTAAGAAAGCTTTCTAAGTTTATTTAAGTCACCCAATCATTTAGTACTAATTAAACACATATTTTGTGTCAAGTATTAGCTTGAAAGTATTGGAGATAAATAGTCAATGATCTCAAAGAACTTGCAGTATTTTGAAATTATTGAATATTGGATTTGTAATCAATTAATGACTGTTCAATATACCAAGATGACTTGAAATCATTCCCCCCAAAACACACATACATACAAACACCCCAAAGAATTGGAAATATTGCTGAGGAAAATAATGAATATAAATCTGGTAACTGATAGGTGAACAATCAGTCCATCACTATACAGAAGTCAATGGAAAAAGTCATTGAAATTATTAGAATGAGAAACTGTCAATTCTCTTGTTTTGAAATGTTCACTAAACTATAGAGCAAATATAATTTAGAAAGATGGGATTTAGTTTCTTAATTGGCTCTTAATTGATTTTTTTAATCACTAAAGTTATAATGATTAGACTTCTAGGGTAGAAAAGTATAATAAAAGCTACAGTTTTTCATTAGGAAATAACTGAGGAATGTGGAGGTTACTTATTATGATTAGTTAAAATAATTACATATGCCAATTTTTTCCTTGTATGTTTTGTGTACTGAAGTATATACTTTATTGTCTCTTCTGTTAGATACATGCTCACTGAAGATGGGAATTTTGTATATCACAGTGGCCTCCACATAGCAAGTGCTTAATTGAAGTTTGTGATGTTAAAATACTGTGATCTACCAGATAGGCTCAAACATGTATTAATTATTTTCAAAGATTAGAATATATAATGATATACCTAATTCTGAAATAAACTGAGCACAAGTGAAACCACTTTTGATAATGTAGAAGGCAATGGCAAGTCTTACAGTGCTTTGTCATCAGGTTAAAATTTTCCAGAATATGCAAATATGAAGTTAAAGAGATTAAGTATATCTGTAGTAAGTCTTTCATACCTTCTAATTTATTTTATGTGAATATACTCTAAATATAAACTTGTTTATTTGCCATTTAACTTTTTCTCATTAAAAAGTGTAAAAAAGTATAGTTCCATTATTTGTACTTCCTAGTTGCTTAAATCTCAGAGACAGGAGAATTAAAAATCAATGCTTTAGAAAGCTTTGTAAAGTTTTGAAACCCAAGTAATTAAAATGAACTATTTTATCTTGAGTAAACAGTTCTAAATTGTAAGACTCTATAATTCTTTGACAACTCTTGCCTTCAAAAATTAGTGTATTCTAAATGACATAGATCATAAAAATGCTGACCTGAGGAAACATGGACGAATTCAATCAAATGGATTTTTCTTAAAACAAACTATTTGAACATAGCTGTCTTTCCTCATTTATACTATATTCTTCATTTTATCAATGAGTAGAAAATAGAGAATAATCTACTGAGAAAAGAAGTAAAAATTCACTACTATAAAACTTTTGTAAGTACAATTTTATTTTGATTCTTTGTTTATATGTGTACAAATATGGATAGAATCATTTGCAATGAGAAAAATAATCCAGATCCTCATTTGTTATTCTCAACTTATATTTTTCAATAGGAAAGACATTCCTTAAAAAATTCCTGGAACACCCTTTTAACCATTGAGCTTCTGGGATCTCCACAAAGTCAACACATGGAGACTTATACAACTCTTCCCCATATGAGTGAAAGAGAAAAGAGAATAATGTTCTGTCTCTAGAAGAATTCTTAATTCATTACCTTATTTCTTAAAAGATAGAGGAGAGTGAGGTGGCATATACCTGGATTTTTAGCAAAAATGCATTATTAATCCCCAGGCTGGATGAATTTAATAAATTAAGATTTTCTATAGCATGAAGTGATCATATTTCAAGTCCATACTTGGACAAGAAAAGGACTTTACATAATCCATCCAAACATTTGTACTCAATTTTATTTCTGAATATATTCCGATCTTTACAAAATATAAGGAACAATTTGGAAAATTAGCATACTTTCCCTTTCAAAAGAGTCTTATCCAGAGTGAACAAGTTTTGAAGTGATTTTTTTCAAAGAGATGAATAGCTTCTATATTATGAGGGAAAATATAACTCTTAATTCTACTAAAAATTAACACAGGCACCTAAATATTAAAATGCAATGCCTAAAGTAGAAAAAAGATGGCATTATAAGGAGTTTCTGAGTTCAAAATATTGTTAAAAGAAGAAATTGGGGGAGGCAGCTAGGTGGCGTAGTGGATAAAGCACTGGCCTTGGAGTCAGGAGTACCTGGGTTCAAATCCAGTCTCAGACACTTAATAATTACCTAGCTGTGTGGCCTTGGGCAAGCCACTTAACCCCATTTGCCTTCCAAAAAAAAAACCCTAAAAAAATAAAAGAAGAAATTGGAAGGATGACCCACACCTGTATCAAATGTTTAAGTCACAAGAAGGGACACAAAAGAAGTTAGTAAATGAAACATTTCAAGTTAGGGAGAAATAAGGGAAATAAAGGGAAAATAACTAGGATCTATATATACAGTGGCAAAAACCAATAGAAGAGTATAGTATACTAAAGTGGCATAAACTTCAAAGTAGAAGACATTGAGTAAACGTGGTAGAGGAGCCTGAAAGTGCCAGTGGGGGAGGAAATTGCACAATACTGCATAATGAACCTGGAAGGTAGAAGTTGGTATGAACAGGAAATAGAGAAAGAATTGATCAGTATTAAAAAGGGGAACTATTTCTCAGGAGAAAGGAAAATTTCATTTAATTAGATAGGAAGGGAAAGTAAAATGATAAAAGTAAATTTCTGAAAAAGTTAATGGTAATCCCAAAGGGTACAGTATTTCAAATTAGCAAGGAAATCTTTTTTAAAAAAAATGGAAGGGGAGGGCTGTAGAACTAGAGTGAATAGAAATAAAACTATAGAGGGAAGTAGTCTTGAGGTGAGACATGACTGAAGGATTGAAGTTAATGTACAATGGATTGAAAATTCAGAAAGAACACAATATTTTAAGTCATAAGACTGGGGTTTAAATCCTGCTCCCAGTTATTTACTACTCAAGTGGAAAAGAGCAATCTATTTAATCTCTAGATTTTGCTAATTTGTAAAATGAGGAGATTAAACTATAGACCTTTAATCTATCATCCTACAATGGAAAGAATCAACAGAGCCAACAGAGAAGATGAAAAGAGATTTACATAATATTTAGCAGCTCAATATTCCATGTAACATATTGATATTTCCACAGTCTAGCCCTTTATTGGTGAAAGGTTACCCCAATTTCCTGGGCTCTACTCTAGTGCAATTTTTGATGAGGGGGGCATAACAATATTGAATTCTAATAAATGTGTATTAAACAAATTTCTCTATATCTAGGAAGAAAAAAATGAGTTGACCATGGAGAGAAGACAAATGGAAGAAGGTGATTATTTTATGAATGGTTATTTTAGCTACATGAAGAATGAGTTTGAAATATATAACTTCAAACATAATTGGAATTAGAAGAAGATATGAATATCACAAAAGCTTGAATCACTTTATAATATAGAATATTGATTTCCTTTATAATTTTGCTATACAATTATCTATGGACATACTCCTCAGGGGAAAATTGGTCTTATTCTGACTTATATTGTGTGTATCACAACTAAGAGGTATTAATCTCACACAAGGATTATATCTAAACAAAGTCATCAGAATTTACATTAATGTGATCCTCTGCAAAGGAAAACACTGAAGTGAGATAGTGTATATCATAACTATCCTTTACATTAAAATTCCTATTATTGATAGATGCCAGGAAGATAAAAAAATCAGCCAACCAATCAAAAAGCATTCACTATCTGCAGATTATGTGGCAGGACTGAGATATTAAAAAAAAAGAAACCTAAAAACAGTCCATTCTCTCAAGGATCTCACTCTGAGAGAAGAAAGAAAATGCGAACAAATGTGTAGAATTATCTTAAACAGGATAAATTGGCCATAATCAAAGGAAGGATAGCACAAGAATTTAGAAGGATTGGAAAGTTTTCTTGTAAGATGCCAACAGTCATTGACTTTTTAAGTCTTTTTTGTAGGTCTATCAGCCTCAACATTGAAGGACTAGAAGACCTGGATAGCATATATCAGAGAGCAAAGAACCTGAGATTACAACCCAAAATGTACTATCCTGCAAAATTCAGCATATACTGTCAGGGAAAAAGATGAATGTTCAGTGAAACAGAATACTTCCATAATTTCCTGTCACAAAAACCAGAACTGAACAGAGAATTCAATCACTAAATATATGACTCAAGATTTGCATAACAATAATTCTGGAGAGTGGATGATGACCTTGAGATTTCCCAGTCACCCATGGAATGAAACAAGGGTGTGTCCTTGTGTCCATACTTTTTAGTATGTCTTTAGCCATGTTCTCAAAGACCTTCACTGAGGATGAACACAGTGTCAATGTTAGCTACCCCATTGCCAGTTCAAGTTGAAAAGGTTACAGGGCAAGACCAAAGTGGAGGGAGTTTTGTTGCATGACCTTCTGTTTAGAGATGATTGTGCCCCCAATGCACCCTCTGAAGCTGAGATAAAACAAAGCAAGGATTAATATTCTGCTGTTTGTGCTACCTTTGGCCTAATAATGGACACCAAGAAAACACAATTGTTCCATTCAACCATCACCACACCATCCACATGTAGAACCATTAATTATAGAACATGGGAAAGTTTTGAAAACAGTAAACAAGTTCACTTACCTTGGCAGTATACTTAGAGGTACACATTGTTAATGAAGTTGTCAGGACTTAGTAGAAAAAGATACCAAACACTAAATATGATTCTCAAACTAAACTGCCAAGCATTCAAGTCCTACTACAGAGAGCACAACTAAGATAGCCCAACCATACTGGTAAAATGTCAAATTTAGGCTTATCAAAAAGATGGCTTTATGGAAAATTAACATAGTGTAAACCCTTACAAGTGAGTCAGAAGAACTGATACAGGGTCACCCTGAAATATCTCTTAAAAACTGATTGTGCAGCATGGTAGACACCGGCACACAGGACCTCAGAGAGAATGATGAGCTCTGTGAACAAGACAGGAGAGGTAAGATATGTAAGTGAATACCCCAGGTATTCACACTGACTCTTTGTGCCTGCCTCATGGTGGAGCATTCCATGCTCATATGGGTCTGATCAGAGTTGTCTCTAACATCATCTTGGTATTTTGATCTTCTTTGATAATGAAGGATAGGAACCACGCTATTTATATTATTATTATTATTATCCTATTATATTTAACATTCTGTGGCTTATTGCACATCTGAAAGACAAAATGACTGTTTTTGTAATTGAATGAAATTGTTAGTGCACAAATATGTGTTCTGTAGGCTCATTGAAACCTTCCTCTAGACAAACCCAGTGGTAGAAAGGACAAAGGGGTTGAAAGGCAGTTTATCCTGTCATGATTTGTATTTCTTTTGTCAGATTTCGCTATTTTGAAAGCTTTTCATTCCATGTACCTTGGAAATTAGTATTATCCTGTATAGCAACATCTATTAAACTGTTGTCATTAAGTTTGTTAAATTAAATGAAATCATTAATTAAATATCAATGTTAAATTTAAAAAGTTGTCTTTCCTGAAAGTGCATTACTTAAGTAATAGATATTATTAAGGGATTTCAGGGAAAGAAAATGGATTACCCTAAAGGGTAAAAAAATGTCAAATGAATACACTGATTCAAATTTGCCCATTTTTAGAGTGAAATATGTATACTTATTTCAAAAATTTTAACTGTCAGATGCAAAATTTTTTAACTCTTTTTAACTCTTTTAGGAAATATTTTTAAGAAACACAGATAACTATTAAATCTATGTTTCTATTGTATTATAAGATAACTATTAAATCTATCTTTCTATTGTATTATAACTTTAATATTTAGATTTTAAAGTTGTGCTCTCCAAGATGGCAGAGACTGAAGTCTACTCTCTTTTTTTTGCAAGGCAATGGGGTTAATTGGCTTGCCCAAGGCCATGCAGAGAGATAATTATTAAGTGTCTGAGGCTGGATTTGAACTCAGGTACACCTGACTCCAGGGCCTTTGCTCTATCCACTGCACCACCTAGCCTCCCCAAGGCTATTCTTTTTTACAAGACACATGACCTTTGAGAATATTCCCCAAAATTGAAGAGCAGTCCTCATTGTCAGTTTTAATTTGTTGGAAAAAAAAATAAATGTTAACCTTTCCAGTTACCTTCTCAGAGTTTATCTTAATCAGAAATGTACATTTCCTAAAGTTTTAACCTTCAGGAAGAAGAAAACAGAACCAACATATTTATGGTCATTTCTCTAAGTCAAGGATTTCTACTAGTGAATGTGAGGGGGTCTAGCTCTTCCCACAAGATGGGAAAATAGTACTTTTATCCATAAATAGCCTTGTCCATTGGAAGGTATAATCCAAAACATTATCTCTGGCTATTCAAACAAAGAATGGTCTGGTCCTCTAGTTAGGATGAGGAGGGGGCAAGTTGAGTCCAAAAGAGGCAGAGGGAAATGAAGAAGAGGCAGTGGAGGAGAAGGGAACACATTCCAACAAAAGAAGATTCTAAAGATCTTCAAGACAACTTTTTTTTCAGTTTTTGCTAGGCAATGGGGTTAAGTGACTTGCCCAAGGCCACAGAGATAGGTAATTAAGTGTCTGAGGCTGGATTTGAACTCAGGTACTCTGGACTCCAGGGCCGGTGCTCTATCCACTGTACCACCTAGCCACCCCACTAAAGATCTTCAAGACAAAGGTATACCTGAAAGTCCTATGGATGAAATTTGAAGGTGAGACTTTGTTTTGTTTTACTATTAGTTGGTTGATTGGTTCTTGTCCCTCATTATTGAAGAAGACAAAAATGACATCACTACATTTGAGACAAATTACAGTGTGTCCTACTGTGGCTGAATAGATCAATGTGAGCTCAGAATAATCTACCCCAGGTTGGGCACAAACAGTCCGTGTGAACATGGGGTGGGTACTCTAAACTTATGGATGTCAAGTTTCCTTTGAGCTGCTTCAATTCTGCCTTCCTCATAGAGTATAGCACCCTCAATGATGAGGGCATGCCATCCTGGGTGGTCCTGTGCCAGTGTCTCATACAATCAATTCTAAAGTTCTTCAATGAGACCTTCCTGGTGTCATGATATCACTTCTTCTGATCCCATTCTGAGCACTTGCCATGTGTGAGTTCTTCATAAAATATTTTTTGGCAAATGTATATTTGGCATTCTAACATGTATCCTACCCATCATAAATGCACTCTCAGTAGTAATATTGGAATGCCAGGCAGTTTAGCTCTAGCAAGGACCTCAGAGTCTGGTATCTTCTCCTGCCAGATGAACTTTAGAATCTTCCTATGACAATTTAAATGGAAGCAATTCAGTTTCCTGACTTGGTGCTGGTAGACTGTCAATAACAATGAGATCAGCACAGTGGCTCTGTAAAACTTCATTTTAGTAGTCAGTCTAATACCTCTTCTCTCCCATACTTCCTTTCAGAACCTCCCAAATAATGAGCTAGTTCTACTAATGCATGTGTCAACCTCATTGTCAATTTATCAGTTTGGAAAGGGCACTGCCAAGGTAAGTGAACTTGTCCACAGTACTCAAAACTTTTCCATTTGCTATAATCTAGTTTTCCACATTTGGATAGTGTGGTGCTGGCTGACAGAACACCTGTGGTTTCTAGGTGCTGATTATTAGAATAAAATTAGAACAAGCAGCAGAGAATTGATCCATATATTTTGCATCTCAGCTTCAGAGGCTGCAATGAGAGCACAGTCATCTCCAAACAGAAGATAAAGCACCAACACTCCCTCCACATTGATCGTGACTTATAGTCTTTTTATTTTAAAAAAAATTGCGATCAGTGAGGTAACTGAACTTGAGGACATGTTCATTCTCAGTGAAGGCATTTGATTACATGGCTGAAAACATCATACTAAAAAGTATAGGAGCAAGGACACATCCTTGTTTTAGTCCTGGGGAATTTAGATTGGGAAATCTTGAGAGCATCATCCACTATCCAGAACCTGAGTATGGACAATATCATGATATTGACATACAATCCTATAAACTTCTCCAGGCAACAAAATTTTGATGTAATTTTCCATAAACCCTTACCACTGGTGGTATCAAATGCCTTGATCATATATACAAATATTGTATACAAATCTCTGTTCTGTTCCTGGAATTTTTCCTGGAGTTGTTGGGCTGAAACCAACTTGGCCCTTTCTGAAGCTACACTGGCTCTCAAAGGAGGTGATCATATTCCAGGTGAAGGATCAGCTTATTGAGAAGGACTCTGGCAAGAATCTTGCCAGCAATTACTAAAAGAGAAATATCCCTGTGATTCACAGGACAATCTATTCCATTTACCTTTATAGAGATGAATGATGTGGTCATCCTTGAATTCTTTTCTTTTAAGACAGTGGTCTAAAAAACCCCTTTTCAATCAACTGCTAAATCGACTTGGTTGAAAGCTGGTCAGAAGGAGGCTTTCTGAAATAGTTGAATTTTCTGGCCATTTTTCAGAGATATGTAAGTTTAAAATATTTCACATATATTTATATATGTATGTATATATGTATATATATATATATATATATATAAAATATGTGTGTATGTAATGTGCATATATAGGTATAACTAAATACACTGTTCACACTTTATAATTCTACATGGCCATGCTTCTACTGACCAAAATTAATAAAAAATTAAATGATGGAAGGAAGAAAGGAAGGAAGGAAGGGAGGGAGGTAGGGAGGAATGGATAAAATATATAAATATATGTATATACAGATAAAATAACACATGGAGACTATTATTTGTTTTCATACCAATGACTCAACTTTCATTCCTAAAGGCATTCCCCACTACATCAATTAATAAGTATTTCTTAAGCACTTATTAAAAAAAGTTAATCTGCTAGATTTTGAGGGATACACACACACATACACATATACACAGATACAAACAAATGTTTGACAGATAGAAGTTG
Source organism: Macrotis lagotis (assembly GCF_037893015.1). Taxonomy (NCBI): domain Eukaryota; kingdom Metazoa; phylum Chordata; class Mammalia; order Peramelemorphia; family Peramelidae; genus Macrotis; species Macrotis lagotis. The sequence continues at coordinate 482,738,616 of NC_133658.1, forward strand.
TATCAGCACATTTGGGAAACAATTCTGTAGCCATAGTTTGTACTATTAGAAAAAAAAATTAAGTTGACATTAAAAATCAAATGATGGGCCTTCTATCCCTAAATTTAGCCTTGATAACTTTGAGGAAATTATTTTAATTCTTTGCAACTTATAAAAAGGGAGATATGATGAAATAATGGACATGATAAAATTTTGAATTTTTTTGGAAAAGCAAAATAGAAATTCAAGATATTATTTCATTATTATTACTCATAGAGTCCTATTAACTTAGGGGTACTCTTCCAAAGATTCATTTATCAGTTATGAAGAACTTAAGACACATTTTGACCAGAAACAATGCAAATTTTTAAATTCTAAGGATATCCCCCCTAAAATTCTATTTACTCAAAAAGTCAATATAGTTGAAAATGTTTCTTCTGTTTGCATGGGTACATAATCAATACTTGACAAAGATTCAAATTAGTAAGTTTTGATATTCTCAAACCTTATTTTTTTCCTTTCCTTTCCTGTTACCTCATATCCACAAAACCCCAGGACCCTAAAAGCAACCGATTATGGTATCTAGGATATAAATTATCTCTCTCCCCTTTTCGGACAGTCAAAATTCTTTACTAACAAAGTGTTAAAAGGAAATCAATTTGATTAAATTAATAGCACATCTCAACATGACTGAGAACCCTCTCACCTTCCTGAAAATATACACAATTTTTTAAAGAAATGAATAATTGATTACCTAAATTAATCTCCCATTTTTAGAAACACAGCCAATATAGGAAGGGGAAATTTAAAGCAATACTGTTAGACACAAAGAGTCTTTCACTGATTAGTAAGCCAGATCTACCTGGAGTTCTTTCCAAGACTGTCTCCTCCAATCTTTTCCTGCATCAGCAGTTTCCTGTATTTACCTCTGGAAAACATTTAGAATCTCTAAATTTTTTGATTTGTTCACATAAAAATAAAAAAATAGGTGATGATGTAAGTGAGTGAGACTTCAAAACTTTAAAAAATATTTGTAGGGAAGGGATGATCGGTGGATTGCTTGTAACTTGAGTTATGTCATTATAGTTTCAGGTTACTTTAATGTATGATCAACCTTCATCATTCATATTTTCTCAAGGCAATTTTCAGAAAGGAAAAAATGCTAGATTATGTGAATTTTTAAGCATTCAGGTATGTAGAATATTAGATTACATAATTCAGTGCCATGTAAGAAATCCATGTTTGGCACCTGACTTCAACTCTGCAAGTATTTTGTGATACTTCTAGAATATTTATAGGATACTCTACTAACTAAAGTTTTAAAATGTAAATGAAACATAATTTTCACATCCCTGGTGTGGCAATGAAGCAAACTAGGCAAAAGGAAAAAAGATAACTGATGCAGTCAGGAAATGACTTTTCTTGCATAATCTAAGGGGCTCTTTCATCCCTGTGTTTATTTTCAGGTCAAAAGAAACAGTAAATTTTTAAGTTAATTAAGTTAAATGCAAGATTAAAGGAATGTCCTAATGATTTTAATCCTTGAAATGAAGGGAAAGAAAGTAAAATATGATAGAAAAGTCATTTAAGGATTAGAAAAAAATCTTTGTAGAGAGGAAAAATAAGATATTTTTCAGAAAATTACTGATCATATGAACTGCTAAAGGAATAAATGAAAACCTGAAATAAAAGTAATGGTTTAATCATGAATTTTGCTTCTTTCTCTAAGATTGAAATATATCACTCCTCTCATGATGACAACTACTAAGATACTACAGAAAAGGGTGAGAGAAGACATGACCACCAATGGTCTAGAAATTAAAAATATTTGTCTATCACTGATTACTCGAGGTTCTTTTTCTAATTATTGAATCTAAAGTAAATGTAAAATCTCATTTTGACAACAGGGTTATTGGCCATTTCCATATGCTCTAAAACTCTTCATAAGATATTAAAGAAATTCCTTATTTATACCCCAGGGCAGGTAGAGGCTTTTATGCCTATCTTTTCTCTTTCATTCTCAATTTTCTTTTGTTTTCATTGACCTTCTCATATAATCTAGACGCTGCTTCAGCTCCTCCAGGCTCACTCTGGTGCAGGTCCTCATCACCTCCTAAACTGTGTTATTTCAATAATTTGCTGATGGGTCTGCATCAAATCTTCCCCCTCTCCAGCCCTTAATTCATTTTACTACTAAAGTAATGTTCCTAAATCACATGTCTGATCAAATAAACTCTCTACTCAATAAATTCTAGTTGCTCCCTAATGATTCTAGGATCAAATACACAATTTTATTTGCCATTCAAAGCTTTTCATGACCTAGATCCTCTTCAACCTTTCCATCATCTTATTCCTAACACCCTGACACATTTACTTTGATTCAATGACAATGGTCTTTTAACTATTGCATAAGAGGGATCCTCAAGACACTTGATATCTTATCATTTTCTCAGGTTTTTCCCTCATTCCGAGAAAACTGAGTTTCTCCTTTCTGCAATTTGACCTCCCTAACTTCATTTAAGCCCTAATTAAAAGTTCATCTTTTAAAGAAACCCTTCTCCTACCCCCTCTTAATTTTACTCCTTCCCTCTATTAACTATTTCCTATTTGTCTTGTGCATAGCTTGCTTTGGACATATTGGATCACATGTTGTCACCCCCTCCCCAGGAGACTGTAAACTCCTTGAAGGCAAGGATTGTATATTGCTTCTTTTTGAATCCTTAGCACTTAGCCCAGTGCCTGGTACATAGTAGGCACTAAAGGTTTAGCACTTGATTGACTGATTGATTGACAGCAGGCTGGCAATAAAATTAGTTTCTTCTATCTCAAACTCATTATGGTGTCGTGGAAAGACTATAACTTTTGGCATCAGAGAATGTGACATTTAAGATATGCTTTGGTTTTCATTTGTCTATTTTTCCCAATTGATGTTTTATATTTCCAATTACACGTTATGAAAGTTTTTCAACATTCATCAGCATATTTAAAAATACCTAATTTCCTTCCACCCTCCTCCCTTCAGTGGTACATTGTACATATGCATTTGTGTTTAACAAATTACAGATTAGTAATTTTCTGTAGGAGGAATTAGGACTAAGGGAAAAGAAAGAAAACTTTGAGATAGAAAGGAAAAACTTAAGAGAAATTTTTTTTTAAATGAATGTAGTTTTCATTCAGATTTTGTTGGATTTTTTGGTTTTGTTGTTTTGTTTTCCTTCAATGTGGATAGCATTGCATTGTCCATAACAGGTTTTGCAGAGTTGTCCTAGCTCTCCGATATGCTAAGAGGAGCTGTATTCTTTCAAGATTGATCAACTCAAATGTTCTCTAGATTCTGCTCCCTTCAATCAGTATTAGTTTCTGTAATTCATTCCATGCTTCTCTAGAGTACAACCATTCATGGTTTCTTAGAATGATAGTACTCCAAAATATACATATAACATAACTTCTTCAGTCATTTGCACAATTGATGGGCATACTTTCAATTTCCAATTCTTTGCAACCACAAAAAGAGTTGCTATGAAGATTTTGGGACATGTAGGACTTTACATATTTTTAATGATTTCTTCTGGACATAGACCTAGTTTTGTTATGGCTGAGCCAAAGGGTATGATCAGTTTTACTGCTCTTTGGGCATAGCTTCATATTTCTCTCCAGAATGGTAAGATTAGTTCACAACCCACCAAAAGTGCATTTTTGATTCAATCCTCCAAAAACTGCTCCAATATTGACCATTTTCCATTTTTGTCATCTTAACCAATCTGATAGTGTGAGGTGACACCTCATATGTTTGTTTTTCACAAAAGTCAACTTAGTCAAATTACTTGATATTTTTGCACCTCTATTTCCTCATCTTTAAAATGAACAGGGGTTGAAAGTTAGGAAATGATATTAAGTGATTATTCCTCTTCTAAACTTTAGATTCTATGAATTCTCATAAACATAAAATGGGTATTTAGTTCCTAAATTACATCCTTCAACTAGATCTTCATAATACCTCAGAGGTTTTTTGAGTTAAACCATCTACTTAGGTAGTCACTTTTAAATTGTTTTCACTTAGCTGACTTGAAAACACACTATCTGTATTTCTTTTTTTACCTCAAAATAAATAAAACTCAGATATGAAAATGCCCTTTAGATTAGGCACATGAGATAATTTCTAAAACTTCATCAAGTATGTTTTTGATTAATTTATCTCATTGCCACACTAGAGTAAAATATATATTTAATTTGGTTTATATGAGGTTACAGAGAGTAGCTATTACGAGTATATTTCAAGCAAGAAATAGAAACAGAACAATTCAGTAACTTGCACAAAGTCACATAATTTGCATAGCTGAGTATAAATTTGAGGGTTGGACCATCATCAGATCACATAGTCTTCTTTCTACCAATTCTGAAATCTCTTTCCCATAAAGTAATTCCTTGAGAAAGTCAGTCATCCCATTGCCTTATCTTACCAAATTCTTATCCAAAGTGAGCAAACTTAAATGTAACCTCTGTCTTGCCAGAAGAGATGTATAGGTCTCTAAAGCGTAAGAATACATGACTGACATTCCAGAAAAATGCTTTCAGTTTTGACAGAAATAGGAAAGTATTTCTCAGGAGCCACTATTTCACTACTCCTTCTCTTCAAGTTTATAGGAATAAGAGATTGGAAGGAACTTAGAAATCATCAAGTCTAATGATCTCAATTTCAACAGATGAGTAAAATGAAACTCATAGAGTTACAATGATGTACCCAAAGCAGGGAGTCACCAGTGAATTAATCCAGGGATCAATATCAGGACCTTTACAGTTAAACATTTTTTTAACCAGTTGCTTGGAAAAGGGCATGGATGGTACACTAAACAAATTTTCAAGTTATATTTTTAAAAAACTGGGAGGATTATCTAACATATTGGGTGAGCAGAATTTACGAGAGAGAGAGAGAGAGAATTAAAGTATCAGATAAATCTAATATGATAAAGTTCAACAGGCCTGAACACAAAAGACCCAAACATGGAATGACCACGTAGATCTGGATTTTTATATCGATAATATGTGCTTGGACAATTCAAGTGAATTATGGTCATTCCTTTATGAATGGACACATGACCTTTTTCAAATTCTAAAAATATAAAAAGAGGTTATTTTTCCTAGTGACTACTACAAATAGAATTGAGTAACCATAGAGAGTTTATAAAAATTACATGCAGGTATATAAACAGTCTGAATTCTTCCGTGGTATCTATGTATACCCTCAGATGCTCATTTAACCTCTTAGGGCTTCAGCTTTATCATATATAAAATAAAAGATGCTTTTAATTTCATTCAAGACCTCATCTAGTTCTAAATCATTGATATTAATAACCATATCAAAAGATTTGGGAAAAATATCAAGCATATTTCTTTTCTGTGTAATATGTACAGCAGTGATATAGCTTCTTGGTACAAACAAGAATTCTTGGAATTGAGCAAATCTTTCTCCCTTTACTGACTGACAACTTCTAGTTTTCTAGAGTTCAAATTCTACTCAGGAAATAGGTCATTGCTTCTAAGGTCATCAGAGTTGTTCACTTCTATTTGAATTTTTTTCACCTTTATGATTTATTTTTTTCTATTCACATTCAAATTTTTAATGAATTTTCAGTTTTTAAATTTTAAGAAATTTTCACCTATAAAGTGTAGGTGTCTTGAAATGCCCCTAATACTTAAATGCCTAAAAATATTCCTGTTCTCAAAACTTTTCAAATAAGGTCATGGTTAAAATACATTTTTGTAATATCATATTGATTTATGTCATTGTTTAATTAAATATAAGAAAACAGAAAAATACCAGTCATGACACAGATAACACTGCATTTTGTTTCTGGCAAGAAATTCTGGAATTCATTAGAGCAGTCTCTGAAAGAATTAAAAATCCAATATAACTAATGAATTAAAAGATAATGTGATCTTTCTATGATACCACTACTCTTCCTGTCACATGCATAATGTCATACATCTCATTCCTTATTTAAAACAATATAATCATCTGACATTTGACAGGGTACACTTTTGCTACATAAATAAAAAAATCAGATGGACATATTTCTGAATGATGATGATGATGATGATGACAAGGATGATGTAGGTGGTGTTGATAATGATGATGAAAATAGCTAACATTTATTTGGTACTTACTCTATGTCAGGATTTGTGTAAAACAAATCACTTAAGTATCATCTCATTTGAATCTCACTACAACCCTGAAAGATAAGTGCTATTTTTAACTTCATTTTGCATCTTTAGAAATTGATGAAAATAGGAGGCAAATGACTTGCCTAGGATCACACAGCTAATAAGTATCTGAGGCCAGACAAACTCAGATCCATCTTGCCTCCATCTTAACCACCAAAATCAATAAAGATTTTAAATAAAGTTTGAATGACCAAATGTCCAAGGTCTTACATAGTAAAGCAATTTATTTGCATATTAATATTCTAGATTATCTTTCAGACATTAAAACTTAAGTTTCATAGATCATGAGTTGGATGTCTTCTCCTAATGATGCCAAATTTATTGAAATCTCCAACTAGCCATATCTAGGACCAGATCCTAACCTTTCATCTCAAGTCAATAACCAACAGACATTTTGACTTAAAATATCATCAAAACTTAAAGAGTTAAAAGATTCTTTGGCATTGGCTATCAGAGACTCAGATGAAAAGACAGACAGTTGATTATCAGAATGAGGTAAACATCAAAATGAATGGGTTATAATGGATATTTTTTTCTGTCTGATCAGTTTTATTTTGGTTTGTTTTCCCCTAGAACTCTTAGGAATTTTTTACAGAAACAAAAGGATTCAAGATATTACTTTTATGATTCAATCATATACATGAGCTATAAAAATTCAAAAAGTATCCATCTGTAATGGAAGTTTCCTTGTATTGTGCTTTTGATGAGAATATCAAAGATAATCACATAAATTGATTAAATATATTAGTGAACCCAGACTGGAAAACTACCTTAGTTTGGAATATGTTTAGACCTTAGTGTTAGGGAATGTCATTCTTCTTTCAAATACCTCATTTAAACTCTTCTAAAAATGGATGACAAATCTCTCTATATATGAAACCCTCAAAAAGTCTTTAATTTTATAATATATTATTGTTTCCAAAACATTTCACATAAATTATCTTGCTAGATCTTTTTAATAATCCTACTATATTGTGACTATTATTCCCATTTTAAATACATTTTATAGAAATATTACCTGATTAGTTAAGTGATTTGTTTAGGATTACATAACAAAATAAAATTTAAGGAAAAATTTGAATATAGGCAGGACTGCCCATATGATATAAAATCATTTAATATTTCAATAATCAGTCTTAATGGTGTTTCTGTCCTGGTTCATATTATAAACTATATTTAACTATTTGTGGGAATTTATGGTTCCACGATGACCTGAAAATAAATAATATTTTAATAGAAATAAATACCTCATAGATACAGGAACCAGACCTTAATTATAACTAAATTTTGTTGAGACAAAATTATTCAAGAATCTCTTTATGATGAACTATGAGATGCCAAATGAATCAAAGCATTGAACCAAATATATACCCTTGTATAACTATATTTGCATCTATCCTTAAATAAATCTGTGATTTTATCAGTATGAGTGCTACCTCAAAAAACATACACAGCACATTCTGCAGTTCTATGCAAATTGTTTTGAATAAGGAAAAAATTCATTGTGGCCTCATTTTATGACAGAAATAAATAGTTATCATGTATAGTTCTACTGCACTAAAACTGATTCAGAATATTCATCATTAAGCAGAAAATAATATATATATATATATATATATATATATATATATATATATATATATATATATATATATATTTCATTGCTCTCTTTTGTTATCTTCATTTTTTGGTTTAAAGAATGAATATAACTCCAAGGAAATATCGTATTTCCCCATTGTATGAGACACTCCTATTTATAGAATGCACCTTAATTTGTGGGCCTGAAATTTGAAAAAAGTACATAAATTATTTATCTCAGGTTTTATATAACATAAAATTCATACAAGTCATCACTGTCAAAATTCCCATCCATTAGGTTGTCCTCATCTGTGTTTGGTGACAAATCACTGTCTTAGGCTGAGTGCTTTCCTGTCTTTGCTCTGCTCTGTGGTTGACCACAAGCACTCCTTGAGCAAGTCTGGTGCCTGGATGCAATCCATGCTGTTTCATGAAACTAAAGCAGAAATTGTGTCCTCCTTTGAAATCAATCACTTCTTTTTCATCAGCAATTCTTCTTTCCTCCTGCTGAAGAATCTTTGTGGACATAGGAATTCCAATGGCCCTTTGCTCTTCAATTCATCTCTTCACTTCCCTCTCTAACTCAGGCCATTTTGCTGACTTGCCTCTCATGGTCTTTTTCTGCTGTGGTGTTTTCAGTAGGGTTTTTTCTTCCTATAGCCAGGTTCAGATTGTTTGCTCAGTCGGAGGAGGACCAAACCTAAATTCAGCAGCATGATTTCTGTTAATTTTTTTAGAAATTTCCAAAAGAGAAAAAAAACCCTTTATTCTTGAAACATTATTGTTAGTATTTTCTCTTTTTTTAGAAAGATTATATTTTTTTTGAATTTTAAAATTTTCCCCCTAATCTTGCTTCCATCCTCCCACACCGCACACAAGGAAATCTGTTATTCTTTATATTGTTTCCATCATATACATTGATCTAAATTGAATATGATGAGAGAGAAATCATATTCTTTTTTTTAGGTTTTTGCAAGGCATATGGGGTTAAGTTGCTTGCCCAAGACCACACAGCTAGGTAATTATTAAGTGTCTGAGACTGGATTTGAACCCAGGTACTCCTGACTCCAGGGCTGGTGCTTTATCCACTGCACCACCTAGTGTCCCCTGAGAAATCACATTCTTAAGGAAGAAAAATAGAGTATAAGAGATAGCAAAATTACAAAATAAGATAACATTTTTTAAAATTAAAAGTAATAGTCTTTGGACTTTGATGAAGTTCCACAATTCTTTCTCTAGATACAGATGGTATTCTCCATCAGAGAAACCCCAAAATTGTGCCTGATTGTTGCACTGATGGAACAAACAAGTCAATTAAATTCATCATCACCCCCATGTTGCTTTTAGTGTATACAATATTTTTCTGGTTCTGCTCATCTTACTCAACATCAGTTCATGCTAATCCTTATAGGCTTCCTTGAGTTCCCATCCCTCCTGGTTTCTAATAGAACAATAGCATTGCATCACATACACATACCATAGCTTGTTCAGTTATTCCCCAATTGAAGGGTATTCACTGACTTTCCAATTCTTTGCCACCACAAGCAGAGCTGTTATATGAATATTTTTGAACAAGTTATGTTTTTACCCTTTTTCATAATCTCTTCAGGATATAGACCCAGCAGTGGTGTGGCTGCATAAAAGAGTATGCATATTTTTGCTGCCCTTTGGGCATAATTCCAAATTGCTCTCCAGAAAGTCTGGATGAGTTCACAGCTTCACCAAGAATGCATTAGTGCCCCGAATTTCCCACATCCCTTCCAACACTGATAATTTTCCTTTCTGGTCATATTGACCAGTCTGAGAGGTATGATGTGGTACCTCAGAAACTTTTATTTGTACTTCTCTAATAAGTAGTGAGTTAAAGCAATTTTTCATAGAACTGTGGTTCATTTTGATTTCCTTATCTGTAAATTACCTTTGCATATCCTTTGACCATTTGTCAATTGGGGAATTGTTTGCTTTTTAAAAAAAATTGACCCAGTTCTATATTCTGTATATTTTAGAAATGAGCCCTCTGTCAGAAATATTAGTTGCAAAACTTATTTCCCAATTTACTACATTTCTTTTGATCTTGTTTGCAGTGGTTTTGTGTATGCAAATCTTTTTAAGTTAATGTAATCAAAATTATCTAGTTTGTTTTTAATGATGTTCTCCATCTCTTCCTTGTTCATAAACTACTACACTTTCCATAAATCTGACAGCTAAACTATTCCTTGATCACCTAGTTTGTTTATAATATTGCTTTTTTATGTCTAAATCCTGTATCCATTTTTATCTTATCTTGGTATATGGTGCGAGGTGCTAGGCTAATCCAAGTTTCTGACATACTGATTTCCAATTTTCCCAACAGTTTTTATCAAAGAGAGAATTTTCATTCCAATAGCTGGACCCTTTAGTTTTATCAAACAGCAGATTACAATAATCATTTCCTGCTATTGCACCTAGTCTATTCCACTGATCCACATTCTATTTCTTAACCAATATCAGATAGTTTTGATGACTGATGCTCTATAATATAATTTTAGATCTAGTAGGGCTAAGTCACATTTTTTGAACTTTTTTCATTAAATCCCTGGAAATTCTTGATTTTTCATTTCTCCATATGAATTTATTTACACTTTTTTCTAACTCATTAAAGTAATTTCTAGAATTTTGATTGGTAGAGCACTAAACAAGTAGTTTTATTTTGTAGATTTATCATTTTAATTATATTTAGCATAGCCTATACATGAACAGTTGATATTTGCCAAGATTTTTAAATCTTTTTTTTTTTATTTGTGAGAAATGTTTTGTAATTGTTTTCAAAAAGTTTCTGAGTTTGCCTTGGCAGGTAAACTCCGAGATATTTTATATTATCTGAAGTTACTTTGAATGCGATTTTTCTTTTGAGCTCTTTCTGCTGTATCTTTCTAGTCATGTATAGAAATGTTGAGGTTTAATGAGGATTTATTTTAAATCCTGCTACTTTGCTAAGGTTGCTAATCATTTCTAGTAGTTTTTTAGATGATTTTGGGTGATTCTCTAGCTATACCATTCATATCATCTGCAAAGAGTGAGAGTTTTGTCTCTTCCTTCACAATTCTAATCCTTCAATTTCATTTTCATCTCTTATTGCTGAAGCTAACATTTCTAACACAATATTGAATAGTAGTGGTGATAATGGGCATTCTTTTTTTCACCACTGATCTTATTGGGAATGCCTCTAGTCTATCCCCATTGCATATAATGCTTGTTGATGATTTCAGATAGAGACTGCTTATTGTTTTAAGGAATAATCCATTTATTCCTATGCTGTCTAGTATTTTAGTAGCAATGGGTGTATGTATTTTGTCAAAAGCTTTTTCAGCTTCTATTGATATAATCATATGATTTCTGATAGGTTTGTTTTTGATATAATTAATGATACTAACAGTCTTCCTAATTTTGAACCAACCCTGCATTTCTGGAATAAATCCTACTTGGTCATAATGTATTATCCTAGAGATAACTTGTAATTAGTTTGCTAAGATTTTATTTAAGATTTTTGCATCATATAATTCATCAGGGAGATAGGTCTATAATTTTCTTTCTGTGTTCTGACTCTAACTGGTTTAGGTATCAGCAACATATTGGTATCATAGGAAAAAGTTAAGCAGAATTCCATCTTCACCTGTTTTCCCAAAGATTTTATAGATAATTAGAACCAATTTTTCATTAAATGTCTGATAGAATTCACTTGTGAATCCATCTGGCCCTGGAGATTTTTTCTTAGGGAATTCAATGATAGTTTGTTGAATTTTTTTTCTGAGATAGGGTTATTTAAGTATTTAATTTTTGTCTTCTTTTAACCTGTGCAACTTATATTTTTGTAAATATTCATCCATTTCACTTAGATTATCAAATTTATTGGCATAAAGTTGGGCAAAATAATTCCAAAATATTACTTTAAGTTCCTCCTCATAGGTGGTGAATTCACCTTTTTCGTTTATGATACTAGCAATTTTATTTTTTTCTTTCTTTTTTTAAATCAAATTGACCAGAGGTTTATCAATTTTATTTTTTTCATAAAACCAATTCTTTTTTTATTTAATAGTTCAATGGTTTTTTGCTTTTGATTTATTAATTTCTTCCTTAATTTTTAGAAATTCTAATTTAGTATTTAATTGAGGGGTTTTAATTTGTTCTTTCTTTAATTTTTAGTTGTGTATTATTTAATTGATTTCCTCTTTCTCTGATTTATTCATGTAAGCATTTAAAGATAAAATATATAACCTGAAAGCTGCCTTGAGTGTATCCCATAGGTACATTTGGCACATTGTTTCATTATCATCATTATCAAGGATGAAATAATTAATTCTTTCTATAATTTATTTTTTGATCCATTCCTTCTGTAAAATGGGGTTATTTAGTTTCCAATTAGTTTTGGGTCTATATCTTCCTGGCCCAGTACTGCATGTTATTTTGATTGCATTATGATATGAGAAAGACATATTCACTATTTCTGCCTTTCTGCAATTTATTATTAGGTTTCTATGCCCTCATACATGGCCAATTTAAGTGTAAGTGCTATGTACTGCAGGAAAAGAAAGTATATTCCTTTCTATCCCCATTCAATTTCCTCCATAAGTCTGTCATGTCTAGGTTTGCTATCAATCTATTTGACTCCTTAACTTCCTTCTTATTTATTTTATGTTTAGATTTATCTAGATCTGAGAGCAGGAGGTTGAGGTCTCCTATTAGTAGAGTTTTGCTGTCTATGTCTTCCTGGAACTCCTTTGACTTCTCCTCTAAGAATTTGGAGGCTATATCATTGGGTGCATACTTATTTAGTATTGAAATTACTTTATTGTCTAGGGTACCTTTTAGGAGGATATAGTTTCCTTCTTTATATCTTTTAACAATATCTATTTGTGCACTGCTTTGTCTAAGGTAAGGATTGGTACCCCTGCTTTTGTTTGCTTCAGCTGAAGCAAAATATATTTTACTCCAACCTTTTAACTTTTTTCTATATGTATCTCTCTGCTTCAAATGAGTTTATTGTGAGCAGCATATTGTAGGATTCTGGTTTTTAATCCACTGTGCTATTCACTTATGTTTTAAGGGAGAGTTAATCCCATTCACATTCAAAGTTATAATTACTAACTCTTTATGGTCCTCCATATTATCTTCCCTCTGTCTGTATTTCCCCCCTTTTTTGCTTTATCCATATTCCCCAGTATTTAGTTTCTGAATACCACCACCTTTAATGTGTCTGCCCTTCTATATCCAACCTCCCTCCCCTTTCTTTCCCCTTTCCCTTTGCCTCTTCTTCCTTCCTTTCCTTCTGTTAGTTCCCCTTTTCCTGTCCATTCACTTTTCTCCTTTTAATACTTGAAAGGTAAGGTAAGTTTCTTAAGTTAACTGAATGTATGCATGTTAACTTTAAACCAGATCTGATGAGAGTAAGATCCAGATAGTTCTCACCTCCTCCCTTCTTCTCTATTGCAACAGCTCCTTTGTACATCTTAATGTAGTGAGATTTATTTCTGTTAAGAGGTCTGTTTCATATTATTTTAAGGGGAAACCAGGAGACCTTAGCACAGTGCTTCTTTTATCTGCCATTTTGGTCAGAAATCCATTCACTTTTGCAAAAGCAAAATCACTTTTAACTTGAATTTAGCACATAAATCTTTTCTGAGCCACTTCTGAGCAGAATGTGGCAAAATGTAATCTAATAAAATTGTAATAAATATGATACAATGAGCACTAAGACAACAAGCATGAAAAAGCATGAAATGTAAATAAAAAATTCTAGAACCACTATATGTAAGACATTCCCAGCTTTTCGACTCCAAATTTTATGGAATAGGGGTGTATCTTACAAATGGGGAAATATGCAGGGTCAAAGGAATAGTTCATAAGTACTGCTGGTAGGAGAGTTAATAGTTTCTTTTTTTCCCAAATGATATTTTATTTTATTTTTCCAATTACATGTACTGAAAGTTTTTCAACATTCATCCACAAACCTATGCATATTTATAAGTTACATAATTTCCTTCCACCTTTCCCTACCACCCTCTTCCCCTCAGTGGTGAATTGCCTGGTCAATATTGTACATATACACTTATGTTTAAAATGTTTACAGATTAGCCATTTCCTGTTTAAGGAATTAGAATTAAAAGGAAAAAAAGAAAGCCATGAGATAGGAAAGAAAAACATGAGTAAATTTTTAAAATGTGAATGCAATGTTAATTCAGTTTCTGTAGGGCTTTTTTTGATGCTGTTATTTTGGTTTGTTTTACTTCCTCTGGATGTGGATAGCATTGTCTATAACAGGTCTTGAAAGGTTGTCCTAGTTCTCTGAGGGGTTGAGAGGAGCTACATCCAGCAAGGTTGATCAATTGACAATATTGTTGTTGTTAAAGTATACAATGTTTTCCTGGTTCTGCTCCCTTTGCTCAGCACCAATTCCTGTAATCCTTTCCAACAATTCATTGTTTCTTTTAGAAAAATAGTACTTCATTACATTCATATACCATGATTTGTTCAGACATTTCCTTATTTATAGGCATCCCCTCAATTTCCAGTTCTTTGTCATAACTGGAATATGTCCAAACTTTCCTATTTTATGATTTTTTTACTTTATATAGGCTTATATTAGTATTGCTGAGTCAAAGAGCTTTATTGTTCTTTAGGCATAATTCCATATTGCTATTTCATATTTGGGATAAATTAATATTTACTGAAAAAATTCACTTTTCTTTCAAGGCCATACCATAATTATTGTCAGAAGTAGAGATAAAGTTAAAAGATCTGAACATCATAAGTCAAGTCTCATCTCACATGGAAGAAATAATGAGCTATGAAAAATACACTGATATTTTTAGAAGCAATATTGTTTCAGAATTATAGAAATTCCAAATAGATATAGAATATCATAACACATTTTTGCACCACAATTTAGATCTTTAAACATTCAGAAATTTCACCAGTAAATGGAGATTAACTTGCTTCAGTGGTCTGATTACTGACCTGATTTAAATCCCATAGAAAACTTAGAGGTTATGATCAAGAGTAGATTCTGCTAAATGGAATCTTTGTTATGACTATGCTTAACATTGATGAAAAATAAAAGTTAGTTTCATAACGATATAATGCAAGAATATGTGTGAAAACTCATGAATTCCATGCTAAATACATTTTTAAAAGACTGTTTTAAGGGATGCCTATATATATATATATATATATATATATATATATATATATATATATATATATATTCTATTTATTTATTTATTTATTTATTTATTTATTTATTTTACTTTGGTTCCAATTAACATGTTCATCCCTTTACAGCTACCTTCATATAATGGAACATACATATTCCCAAAAATCATTAGTGTATCGCACAATTTCTCAAAAAAAAAACCCAACACAGGCTTGTGAAGAAATAGGGTTAGAAGCATAATGCTAAAAACTTCATCAGAGTGACATAAAATAAAAGATAGGAATCCAATTAAAATTGTAGGCCAATAAAAATGTTAAATGACTAAGAAATACCCAACTACTTCAATCAGCACTAACCCCAACTAAGCCCTAGATGCAAGAAAAAGTTGGTCAGACCTTGGACCAGAAGTAATAATTGAGTAGGAGAAGAAATAGGAATGGGGTTGGAGAGGACCAGCCCTTTTCTATTCTCAGTTCTTCTGTACTAGAAGGTATTCAATAAATATGCCTTTTTACCTACAAAAAGGTTCAATCACATTTTTTTTTCTTTTTGGTAGGTCATGCTGAAACTTGGAAACTACTGACATAGACTTTCAGTACCCAGATTTGTACAAAGAACAAGTTTATATATATTCTTTACTTTATCCTCTGAGATTGAAGCAATGAATACATTTGTTAATAGACATAAATTTGATTATTAAAGAAATGAGGGCAATGATCATAATGATCAAAGCTAGAAGCAGCTAGGCTGATCAGTAGTTCAAGTGCTGACCCTGAAGTCAGGAAAAGCTGAGTCCAAATAAGGCCTACATACTTACTAATTGTACCAATCTAAGTAAGTCACTTAATTTCTGTCTGCCTAAGTGTTCTCATCTTTAAAATTAGAATATTATCACCTATATATCACTTTGCAAACCTTAAACTGCTAATTGTTATCATCATCATCATATATGATTTTTATGTTTTTTAAGCAATTTACATATGCTATCTCATTTGATCCTCACAACAAGTCTGTGAGGGAGGTACTGCTATTCTCTCCATTTCAAAGACAGGAAGACTGAGGCTTAGAGAGGTTAAGTGACTGGAACAGGGTCATATTCTTTGGAAGTGTCTACAGCAGAATTTTCAAGTCATCTTTAGTCCAACTTTTATCAGTTTATAAATATGTTCCCTTACAGATAACAAATTATTCTTATTTTCTGTAGATTTTAAATAAATAATCCTTACATATAGATGAAAGGAGGCTTATTAGGTAGAAGATCATGAGCAAGTTGGGTCTGCAAGAAAAATATTTTAAAAAGATTTTTGAATTACAGAGAAGATAAGAAATCCTAGATTATGGGTCTGGAGTAGTGCTCCAAAGTACTACAAATTACCATGCAGATGCTTATTTTTTGTTTATTTGTTTACTTTTTTAATGTTTTTAGTATTGGATTCAGTAGGTTTATATATGAATGCATTTATTTCATTTCTCTGAAAAATAATGCAAGTGAAAAAAGGAAATAATAAACTGTTGGGCAAACAATTGCACCATATATTCCTCCTGTAAATGTCATCTTATATTATTTTCTACAGTCTTTGAATATCAAGAAAAATCCATAAAAGTTTAATTTTTAAATAATTATAAAATTTAAGAACCTGCAGCCTCCACAACAATGTAATTTGGATATAATTTTGCCTGAAAACATCAAATTATTTTAATGGTCTTTTGGAGATGGAGCTGAATCTGATTTTATCTCAACTTCAGAGGAAGAAGTTTGAAGACAAAAATTGTAATGATGCTAGGTTCCCTTCCAAGACTGGATCATATTTTAAAAATATGTGACTATTTTCAGAGTGCTTAAAAAATGCACCTCACACATCTAGCAGCAAAGAAAAATGAGCATGCAGTGACTTTGAAACAGAAATTCAAAGAAGTTCCTATCAATATATTAGAGGGCAAAAAAAGTATAAAGCATTGGCTTTCTTCTGTAACACTGAACTGTGAATAAAAGATTGAAGAGGAAATGGAGCGTACATAAAAATACTGGAAGAAGCTCACCATGCCATAGACACAAAAGGAGAGACTGATTTTTTTAAGAGAACAAAAGAGAATCCCAAGAATTATACTTTCAAACTGATTTCCTAAAAAAGAAAAAAAGTTTAAGTCTAGAGAGTTCCTGTAACAATGAATTATGTTAAGAAAATATATAAGGGTCAAAATATTGTCTTTTTCTATGTCTCATCTTATGAGCACTGAACTTATCCAATGTTTCTTCAGAGATGTAGAATGTTTGCTTAAAATATTATCACTTTAGACTGCAATGAATGAAGTCTCTCAAGACAGATAGGCCTAGGAGAGGTAGTATTTGGATTCTAGAAACTGCCATGTTAGAAGTTTCTTGTTTTATTAGTGACTCTATTAATGTTTTTTTTTTGGTGCATTGGAAGGTGATATGCTGATGGTAAAAATGGAACTCAAAGGTCTTTTTTTGTCTAAATTGTTGTTGCTCACTTTGGACAAAGATAAGTATTGCTAACCCTGGATCATGGAAGCCTTTTGCAACTTCAAGAGATTTATTCTTTGTGTTTTAGCCCAGAAGCTCCCAAATTGATTGCTTCCTGGACATACATCATTCAATTCATTCAAAAAACTTATATTGCTGTGGGTATTCTGTGTCTTGCAGCAAAGGAAGCTAAAGAAAAGTAAACTATTGGTCCATATATGAGTTAACAGGGACAAAAAATTAAGGTTAAACTCCCATATCTTATTCCCTCATCCTCTAACTCAGAACCCTGCCTATCCCCTTCTCTTATTTTTTTCTGAATTTTAAAGGATTTTATACATGTATATACATATGTATGTATTAAGTGTTGTTCTCTCTTTAATCCACTCCTGATGAGAATAGGTATCTAGAACTACCAGTTTTCCTTCCCATCTAATACTATATATGAAAACTCATTTTTAAATCTTTTCCTACACCATTTTCTTTTGAGAATCCTATCCAACTCAATTCTACCTAAATCTTTCCTTCAAACTAACCAATTATTAATAATTACCTTGGACATATGGTTATAATTACATCATAGTAAACAATTTGTCCTTATTGAATTTCTTGTTAATCTTATATTTATCTTGGATATTATATGTCAAATTTTCTATTAAGCTCAGACATTTTTAATGATAAAATCATGAAAGTCTGCCAATCCATTGAATGTCCATTTTTTAACATCAATATTATGCTCAATTTTGCTGGATATATTTTTGGCCCCAACTCGTTATTTTGCTCTTCACTATGGAGTGTTCCAAGACCTCTGGTCTTTTAATGTACTTGCTGCTAGGTCCTGTGCAATTTAATTGTGTGTCTACTCTATTTGAAGTGGATTTTTTGTTACTTTTAATATTTTCTTCTTAACCTGAGGGTTTTGGAATTTAACTATGATCTTGTCAGTTTTCCTCCTAGGATTCCTTTCAGGTTGTGATCAATTAACAAATACTATTTTCCCCTCTAGTTCAAATACTGAACAATTTCTTTAATTATTTCTTGTATTTTTGCATCAAGATTCTTTATTTTTCATCATAACTTTCAGTTTGATTGATTATTCTTATGGTTTCTCTCCTTCATTTAATCTTCAAATCTTCCTTGAAACCAAGATAGAGAACTCAGTTCTCATATGTGTCCACAGATGCAGAAGTATCCTAGAGTCACTGATTCTGCATTCACCACCATGTGCTGGTTCCTTTTTGTGCAGGACTGATCACTGCTACACATCTGGGCCTCTTACCAGAAGAGGTTGCCTGTCTTCCCCTGCTGCAAAGCCCTCCCTACTCTACACTCTGTCCTAGGGGTAAAAATTCCCATGGGTAAGGGGAAGCTATTTCCCAACCACACTGCCCCCATAGCTTACCTCTTACTAGTTCAGGAAGGTGTTTACTAACTTGGAGGTATTTAACTCACTTAGGTCCAACCTGGTCGCCAGGATCTTTATTTGAATCTATCCCAGAAAAACCACTGATCTGTCCCAAATATATATTTTTTAATTTTTGCTGCTCTATGTTCACCCTGAGGTGCTTTTTTTGGCATCTTTGTGGAAGAAATTGGTAAAGATAAGAATTTACTGACTTATTCCACTTTCCTCCCAGAATTCTTTCTTCAAATGTATTTTTAATTTACTATTTTCCAAATGTCCAAATGTGTATAGTTCTCTTCATTTAAAAGGAATCAGGAAACTGTTCCTCTTTAGAACAAAAGGAATGCTTAAGTGTTCTTTGACAACTCAAATACACTTCCTTCTCGTACCAGTCTGAAAATAAATTCATTTTGAAACAGCAATCTTGTCAACTAAAATAATGAGATGCTTTTCAGAGTAGAAAAGAGAAATGGAGCGAATGTAGAGAGAACTTTGTTTTTTTTTTTTTTTGCTAATAAGGGTAAAGGTTAATTTTCCCAAAAATGCACCATGATCTATTTTGCTTATAAATGAGTCTCTATTTCCTCTTTTCCTTCCTGGACTTTTGCATATATTTGTAATCTATGAAACTTGAAAAGACTCTTCTTTCTAAAAATGAAATTAAAAGACTTAGGGTTTCTGTGGATTAATTGTGAATAAACTAGCTCATTTTTTATACAGGTTTTTCAGTTTTGTCTTGCCATCTAATAGCATGTAGTTTCAATTAAACCCTGAAGTGTATGAAAAAGAAATGTAAATTATGGTCCTAATCTGATACAATTTACAATCTTTAGATTGCAAGCTCATTTAGAGTAAGGAGTGCCTTTGTGTCTTATCCCCAGAAGTTATCACAGAGTCAGGCTTTTTGAAGGAACTTAAAAGATTTTTATTGAATTGGATTATTGGATTTGTTCTGGCTGGAAAAAAAAATGTTCAGGAAGAAATTAAGTTTATAATTAAGTACATAATTATATATCCCAAAGAATTATGTAGATTAGTTCTATGAATTTAGCATAGAAGTGACCATTATTGACCAAATTAATCATAAGATGTCTTATGGAAGTAGCATAAACTAAATAAATCTGGATAGCTGCAATATATGACATGATTGCATCATATACAGAAGACAAAAGATTATTCTTTCAAGAGTAAACAAGAACCCCGAAGATGAGATTGGTTAGGTAGGTGGTACTTGACTCTTATAGAGTCAGAAAATAAATTTAATCCTATATTGAAGGAGGAAAATGAACACAATAAAATAGGAATAAAACATTAAAAGATGAAAGAAAATATAATATGGTTATCCTAGCATATGCATAATTATATTGTATAGTAGATAAATTTTGTAGAAAAGCAATTACAAAAACTGATTCCAAGAAATTTTTTGTTTGTTTATTTTTTTCTCCTAAGACAAATTTTGGGAATAATGAGTTGGATCCAATAAAAGTCACACTTTGTACAATCTACAGACCAGAAGTGAGTTCTCTTTAAAAAGAAAATAAAACAGATGAATGATATAGATAGATAGATAGATAGATAGATAGATAGATAGATAGATAGATGCATGGATGGATAAAAAATAATATATATATATATATATATATATATACTAGCTATATATGCAAATATGTTTAAATTGTGCTAAAACATTTTCATAAAAATACTCTCCAAAATTGACAAGTTCTTTTTTATGATTTTGTTTTTGATTAACTTTTCTAAAAGCACAATAACTAGGTGATAGAGTGGATATACTATTTAATCTAAGCAGAAAGATGTTAATTCAAAACCCATCTAAATGGGATGAATGACTACTAGATAAATGACTCTGGGTAAGCATCATTAGATCTCTGTCTCAGTTACCTCATCTGTAGAATGGAGATAATTAAAATACCTACCAGAGTTGTCAGGAGAAAAAAATGAGATAAGATTTGTAATAGTGCTTTGCAAACCATAAAACATTATAGAAATTATTATTATTGATATTGATTATATTGATATTATAACAAGGACTAAACCACTATTGCACTATAGATCCCTCTTGGGAGTGAATTTATATACATTTACATTATATGAAAAAAAAACCATTTGGTCATAATATTGAGGATAGAGAGCAATGGACTAAATGCAAAAATTAATCGATGAATGGAGGGATGAATGGATAGACAGGCTGTTAGCCAGATGAATAGACAGATTTGGTCAGCTATGAATTCATCTTTCCTTTTGTTTATGAGCTTATCTTTGGAGACTTTGTCAAACACTCATATGAAAATAAAAGTATGCCAGTAATATTCCTCTGTGTACTATCAGTCATGTTGGTCATGGAAAAAAGGAAATATTGTTAGTTTGGCACAATTTGTTCTTAGCAAACCTATATTCTAACCTGGTGATAACTGTAGTTTTTTAAAAAAATGCTAGCACATCATTTATGTAGTTATTCATTATAAAATTTGCCCAAGTATTACTCTCAAGTGGCTAGGATTACTATGCAGTTTTTGGAATCTACCATTTTTCCTTTTCTTAAAGAAAGGACAATATTTGCCTGTTTCAATCACTAGTCATTCTCTGTGATTTCTGGAAGATTACTCACAGACATTTTGCAATCATAGCTGCCTTTCTTCCCAATCAGTAATTCTGGGTGTAATTCTTCTATGTTTAAAGATTTTTATTTATAAACTCTTAGTCTGAGGTCCCCTACTTCTTGCCAAGACACAGCTGGATGTAAGTCTCCAACCATGCAGACAAGAAGATAATATTGAGGATAGAGAGCAATGGAGTAAATGCAAAAATTAATTGATGAATGGAGGATGAATGGATAGATAGGCTGTTAGCCAGATGAATAGATAGATTTTACATTTATTAATCACTTACTATATGCCAGAGACTATGTTGAATCCTAGACAACTATTAGTGAGCAAGACAGTGCCTAATCTCAAAGAGTTTACTAAATTCTAAGTATGGAAATAGCACCCAAAATTTGAACTTTACAATGGAGTGAAGATGATTGTAGAAGTCCATAGGAGTGTATTGAGAAAATAGAATCAAGGTCTGGTCCTAACAAAGATAAGGCAAAACGCCTCACTATGAGAGCTGGGGGAAGCAGAGTTGAAACTTGAAGAAGAATATGAAAGTATCAAGTCATGAGTTTTTTATTTATTAATCTTGCAGGATTTATATACTATAAAAGCAGGGCATTGTTTTCAATAGGTGTTGATTATTTCTTTAAACAATTTTATCACTGCATGTTTATATAACTGATATAATATATATATTACTACATTTTAATCTCATGCATTTAAATACCTTATTCTTAGAAGGGGTCTGTCAGAGTCCATGATATAACTAGATTCAGATGTAAATATATACATATATATATATATATATATATATATATATATATATATATATATATATATATAATTACTAACTTCCACTGTAAAGGAAATTTTCAAAAAATACTTCCAGAAAATATGAACAAAGTGACATAAAATGTACACAAATTAATGAAGAAAAAAGAACAGAGAAAAGGTCATAAAGTAATGGCATTTACTTTATGCATTTCTTTCTTCTGTTGGATAGACAGGACTGAGTATTCTGAATGGTTCCTTCATCATGAATACCAACAACTGTAATTAAGACCTAGTGAAGTGGGGCAGCTAGTTGGCACAGTGGATAAAGCACTGGCCCTGGAGTCAGGAGTACCTGGGTTCAGATCCGGTCTCAGACATTTAATAATTACCTAGCTGTGTGGCCTTGGACAAGCCACTTAACCCCATTTGCCTTACAAAAACCTAAAAATAAATTTTAAAAAATTAAAATAAAAAGAGCTACTGAAGTAAGGGGATGTGATTTCCTTTTCATAAAGGTAGCAGAAGTCATGATTCTACTTAGATTACAATTCTTCCCACACATAAACCTGCCTATGTGAACACATAGATATACACAAATTGTATACCCTAAGAGTAACTGGAGAAATATTACCATCCACAAGATGGCCATATCTAGAAAACAGGAATACACAGTTGCTTGTAGAACAGTTTTTTTTGTTGTTGTTGTTTTGTTTTCATGGAGCACCATCTGTTGAGTGTAGGCACTCAGTAGTGTGCTGAGGTGCCTTACTGATACAGGCATATTAACAAGTAGTTCAAAGGTAGAAAATCTGAGAGGAAAGGGTGTGCTGACAATTAGTTCATTGAGAGACGGGTTAGGATTTATTGGGTTGGTGCATTATGTCACATGTTGGTACTTGCCTGACACTGATGATGTCTTATTGTGCTTCACTGATACCAGAGGAAGAGAAGTCATTTCAATGACAAGAAATTCCCAAAACTGCCAGACCATCTCCAAAAGCCCTGGTTCCTATCTATCAAATCATGGGGTTAAATGATTCTGGTAAAGGCAAGAGAAAGGGATGACTTGTAAAGCATACCCCTGACTATAATAAACATAATTATGCAAGTTATGTCACCTATCACTTGGTTGGTCAGTGTGGTCCTCTCAGATACCAAAGGACTAGTAGTAGCATGAAACTATCAGACCCTAGACCTCCTCAACAGATAGGGTCAGGCACTTGACCCAAAAATATTTTATTGCCTCCAGATAGTAATATATTCATTTAATATGGCAAAAGAACCCTTGGAAATTATTCATGATTTGTATTAATACTTTTTTTAAAGTCTCTCTTCTCCCTTCAGTGATATCTATTTTTAAAGCAGACTTTTAATTTTTTATTATGACTATTACATGGCCACATTCCTCTAAGGCTTTATCACTTTCAAATCACCAATCAGTTTTTCTTTTGTGGGTAAGTAATCTATCCAGAGGAGTATTTTGACTACCTTTCATGACTAAGCTTTGAGGGTTGTTTTTACGATACCAATTCTTTTACAGATTTTGTCATCATAGTTGTCTGCTTAAATACAATATTTACACACACAATAATACAAATATTTATACATATGTATACATAAATATGTTCTATATATATGTATATTCATGCTTTGATAGCTTCATATCGTACTGTACACAGGTTTAAAATAATAGTTATAGCTGCTATTTATGAACCCATTTTTTAGGTTAAAATAGCACAAAAGAATTGCAGAGCTCATTTATTTTTCCTATTCTAATTTTGCTGAGAAGTTAAATGAATGATCTAATGTTTCATCAATTATAAGTGACAAAGAGAGGATTCTAGCTGAAGTGTTCAGACACTAAGTCTGAGCTCTTTCCATTACACTGAAAGCAAATAATTTATGACTGATTATAATGACTAAGATTCATAAAGTGGTACAAAAAGTGCAACTATCCTTATATATGTTTTTGAGCTTCATAGCAATCCTGTGAAATAAATACTATCATACCCACTTCATGAAGGATGAAATGTAGACTGACAGTGTTCAATTGACTCAGCAGTCATCAGAAAACTAACTACAATAAGAAGATTGTTCTAGATGGCTTACATTGTCCCTACTAATTCTGGAATTATGATTCTGTGATTGCTTCTATGATAATATAATTTTAAAATGTCAGATTGCAATTTGAACTCTAAACTTCCTTATCTCAAATCCAGTACCTTATCTATTACATCATGCTTCTCCTTTTCTCCTCACAATGCCCCCATCTTGGCAAAGACCCTCATCACCTCATGCCTTGCCTATTTCAATAGACTTAAGATTGATTTTCCTGTCTCCTTATTTCCCATTCCAATATACTACTCTCAGCTATCAAATTTAACTTTCAAGTGTAAGGTCTGACTTTATAACTCCTCTATTCAACAAACTCCAGATGCTTCCTACAGCTGTCAGTTTCTAATATAAAATCTTCTGTTTGCTTTTTAAATTCACTTTATAACTTGGCCCTTTCCTATATTTCTAGTTTTCTTATACCCTACTTTCTTCCAGCTGCTCTAAGATCCCAAAACATTGATTTGTTCTGTTCCTTACAAAAGATACAACATATCCTATTCTACACTTTTTAATGAGATAATTTGGGTTACATGACTGGCTCAGGGTTGCAGTTAGTAAGAAACAAATATCTGAGGCTAAATTTGAACTCAGGACCCCTGACTCCAGGGCCAGTCTATATCCGCTGAGTCACCAGGCTGCCCCCCCCCATTTTATACATTTTAACTGGGTCTTTCCCATGCCTAGAATTATTTCCCTCTTCATTTCTTCCTCTTGGCTTCTCTGACCTCCTTCAAGTCTCAGATAAATAAGAAGGTTTTCTGGTTCCTTTTACTGTTAGTGTCTTCATTCTGAATCTATTCCCAATTTATTTTTGCATATTCCTTGCTTGTACAGTTATTTTCCTATTACTTCCTCCATTAGATTGTGAAGATTTTGAGTAAATTATTGTTTTATTTTCCTCCTTTCTCTTTATCCCCTCTGCCTAGCATTGCCTAACACATAGTAGACACTTAATAAATGCCAATTGACTGATTACTATGATATCTCTATGGTTCCAATGAATGTGGCATTTTGGTCATTTTTTATGAAATGTTAAACACTATGTTATCAGGCACCTGCCCCCTATTATATGTGTGTGTGTGTATATCTATATATATATATATATATACACATATATATATATATTTCTTCTATTTAAAAAATCAGGTTCAACTCATAGTATCTTTCACATTAAAATAGTGTCAGATATAGTAGAATTCATTCTCTCTCTCCTCTACATGCACACTTACTGAAAGAAAGCACACAAACACTCATCATAAATAATACCTAGGAGGAGTCAAGTACTTTAGGTGAAGAGTAAACCCATAGAAAGGAAGATATTCACTTAAGTTTCTTTAAAAACAATAAATTTAAACATTCAAAGCATAGAAAAGTTCAACTTCTAGCAATTACTTCAGGAAAAAATTTCCTATAAACCTGTATAAGTCCAAGGAGCCATTTTCCACAAGGGCAGCTGTTCCTATAATAGGCTGCACCTTATTTCTTCCACTCACTAAAGAGTATCCTAGTGGCTTGAAAATATTGGTAGATTTTTCCTCTTATTTCCAGACAAAAGTTTATGTATGAAAACTGTTTGAATTTATTTCCTTCCATATTACTCTTAAAAAAGCAAAGTGACTTAAATAATGGAGTCTGGACTTATGATCACTAACTATGGAGTTAAATTTCATCTTTGAACAACATTTACTGATGCCCTATTATAATCATTTAATTTCTGTTAATTTTGTGTTACAAAATGAGTATAATATTGCTTCTCAGAATTGCTGGGAGACTCAAATAAGACCATGCATACATGGAGTATTTTACAAAATTTTATAGTATTCTATAAGTATCAGTTCTAGCCTTAGAACTGATACATTTTTTCTTTAGGCAAAATTCTGAGATTCAATTAAATTTAACATATTTATTGAAGTAAGGGACTATTCTATGCAAAACATTGGGGAAAAGAACACAAATAAAAACAGTTTGTCTTCAAGAAGCTTACAAAGGATATGATATGTAGTCACATATGTTCATTCAAAATACTTTAAGGAAAGAAATCACATTAAAATATAAGTAACTGGGGGATAAAAACCTCACAGTGGATATCTTCCCTGAGGATGGACTGTATTCCAGAGATGGAATATGCTTCATATAAAGACACAAAAGCAGGATATAAAATGCCAAGTTCTAGGAAGAGCAAGAAGTCTTCTTTCAGTAGAAGATAAAGAACATTCAGAAATTGAAATGCTTGGAAAGCCAACTATCTGGGAAGCCATAGGAAAAATAAGGAGCCAGATTGAGAAGATTTTAATGTCCAGATTTAAAAAAATCATTTTATTCTATCAGCAGTAAATAGCAACTACAACTTTAGAAATATGGCAGTAATATGGTAAACTCTGTATTTTAGGCATATTATTTTGGCAGTTATGTAGAGAGTTGTTTGGAGAGAGAAGAGAATAAAGTCCCTATTTAGGGTTCCACATTTAGGGTGAGATAGTATTGGTAGAAGAAAGATGAGTTAAGGTCTGAATGATAGTAATGATCTTATGAGTAGGAAGAGAAATAGATACTATAGAAGGCTTGAAAAAAGAGAAGACTCATGAAGGAATATGAAGTTGCATTCTGGATGACTGGCAGCATACAGTATCTTCAATCCTGTTAGGGAACATATGAATTCAATGGCAACTTTACCATAACATTAGCTTCTTCTAAACACCAAGAACAGACCAAGTATTTGTTCTGTTTCCAAGACCACACCCCTTGAATAGAATTCATACTAAAACTCCTTTTCCATCCTATAAAATGTTTCTACCTCTAAGCACATTTGATATAAAGAAATGACTGATATACTCTGATCCAAATAACTGATCATGGATTCCCCAGACCAGTTACCCACTCCTTCTTATTTATTTCCTGAAATCAATGAATTTTAATCACAAATATTTTACTTTTCAAGCTATGTCATCTTCTTTCTCTCACTGAGACCTGCCTCCCTCCCAGACAGCACCTTCTCAGTCATCTTTTCCAATACTGACTGCTTTCATTCATTCCTCTGACTAGTTTATTGATGTGGGAGCGTTGGAATACTTCTTACTCAATGTCTACTTCTGAATTCTCATTTTCATCACCAATCAGTAATTCCTGAGGTTGACTCAATCTATATATACTTTTCAGTCAATTTTCTGGTCACTGATCTGTTTTCTACTGTCCTCCAATACACTCCCCTTCTTCCTTCAATGAGTTCAGTTCAAAAGGTTTGTTGTCCTTCTTCACTAACTCCTACCATCATACTACAGAACTGCAACTTCCACATAGGTATTTTCTTCAAACATTTTAACATCACAGTTATTCAACTTACTCATTTCCATCACTCTCTACCATCTCTGCTCTCAAATTCATCTTCCATTTCTTGCTATATATTTATTCCTTCCCTCTTGGTTAAAAACAACCCATGTGGGCTGGCTAGGTGGTGCAATGGATAGAGCACTGGCCCTGGAGTCAGGAGTACCTGAGTTCAAATCCGACCTCAGATACTTAATAATTACCTAGCTGTGTAGCCTAGGGCAAGCCACTTAATGCCATTTGCCTTGCAAAAAAAACCCCAAACAAAACAAAACCCCATGCCCCTACCATCCTGAAATAAATTCTCATTTGGTCCATACATTCCTACTAGTTATCATACATCTCTCCTACATTTTATGGTTAAACTCCTCAAGAAAACTATCTACAATGAATACTTCCATTTTCTTTTCTCTTATTCTTTACAGAACTCTCCATAATATGACTTATGACATCAAAATTTAACTGAAACTTCTCTCTTCAAAGTTCCGCATGACATCTCAATTGACTAATGCAATGACTTTTCTCAGATTTTATCCTTCTTGAATGGGCTGATGCCATTGACACAGTCAATCCCCCTCTTCATGATCCTCTCTTCTCTCTAGTATTTCATGACACTGCTTACTCACTTCTAGTTCCCCTATTACATTCCTGACCATTTCTTCTCAGTTTCTTTGCCTGAGTTATTTATTTATCCTCACTAACAATGGAATCTTGTTTATATCATATTACAACACTATGTCTATGTAAAGGTAAACTAAGAATTTGAGATTAATATCTAGGTTTTTAATTGTTTCCAGTGGTTGAATGTATTTATGCCTCTACTTGAACACAAAAGCTCTATGGCAATATGTCCCTTCTTTTCAGCTAAAAATGTTTTATTTAATAGATTTTATAGTCACAAAATATTTTCAGTCATGAGGCCCAACAAAATCACATAGAGAAAAAAATGCACATGCAGCTGGGTCTGAAGTGGATTGAGTCAGTGTATTAATATGCAGACCTAAAACAGTTTCTACAGGTGAAAAATCATAGAATTAGAGCTCAGGAGCCAGTCAGGGCTGACACTCAAATGAGAGGGAATTGTTTAGTATACTTGATGATACAATTACAGCTGGTGCCTAGGATTACAATTCTTTTATGCCAGTATTCTCCAAATAGCATGATCTCCAAAGAATAAAAAAATGACTAATTAAAAGAACAATGGTAAAGTATGATATATATATATATATATATATATATATATATATAAATTGATTGTAGCACTTTACCAATGAATATTTTCAAATAAAATTATATAAAATACACCAATAAGGACATCTATAATCAGAAAATCAAGTATAATTAGACTGGTTATACAGCAAGAATGAAAGATAATAGACAATCCAAATGTTAATGTTAACAAGGAGATTATAAGAACTGCAGTAAAGTTTTTAAAGTGTTGAATGGGTTTACCAAGATTCATATGGAAAACAGGATGAAAAATCATAGCAATGTGGAGTTGTGGCAATTGACATCAGCTTCAATAATACTTATACCACTGTTGTCATGGATGTTATCTAAGGAATGCACCATATAGAAATACATTGAAAAAATCATTTAATGTATAATTTAAAAGTTCAAAAGAAAAAGAAAAAAGTTACTCAAAATGAAAAAAATGTTAGCATAACTTTTACTAACAAAAATATTTATTAGAGGTTTTTCAATATTCAGAAAAACTCATATATTTTCATAACATGCATGAATACTATAGCTTTACATAATAAAATTTCTTAGGGCATTTTATAATAAAATGTCAGGAAGTCATTTTCAGGAGTTTTTTACCAGAGACATAAGAGAAACAAAGAAAAGATGACATATGGTGCAAGTTTAAAATTCCATAGTTTTACATTTAAGACATGCCCTTTAGCAAAGCTTACATTGCTTCCCTTTTATTTTTGGCATGAAAGCTGTCAGAATGTTTATCAACACCTCTTTGTCTAAAGTAGAAATACTGCACTTCATCTTTAAATGGGAAATGAAGATTCAGTATTTCCATATTCAACCTATCCCAGCTCCATCCTACCTGCCTTTCCGAGAAATGTTATATTAATGCAAGGTAAATCTCAAAAATAAGATGTCATCTAATTCAATTCCCCTCATTTTATTTGCCCAGAAAGATTAACTTATTTTTCCCATCACGTCTTAAAGTAAGATTTTAATAATAAGTCCTATGACTCCAGATTTAACACTATTCACCAAACTACAATGGGGGAAATTAAATGGTCTTAATTATCAAAGTGTTTCATAACAAGTTTAATAAAAAGAAAGGGACAAATAAACATTGAAGGTCAGTTCTAGAAACTACTATCATATACCACAACCAGAAACAATTGACAACTCTAGGGGAGAGACAACATATGCTTAGTTATTACACTTAATATCTGAGTAAAATGAGGATATAAAGCTCAATAAGTCATTGAATATTCACTTAGCATGTTTCATGTCTGAAGTACAGAATTATTTTATAGTGTTGAGCAATTTTAAATACCCAGATTAAAAATATTAGGGTACACATCCATGAAATTGAAAACTTGAAAATAAAAATATAGACATGCACACATATACATATGCATAAAGTTGTATCTATGTGTATTTACAGATTATATACTTGAATTGTGTAGCATTTCTTTCATGAAAAATTAATGTTTCTTAATAAAACTTCTCTTTTGGCACACTTAGAATCTTGAGAATATGAAACATTATTTTCATCTCTAAATCCTCCCTATTGTTAAAGTCTTGACAAGTTGTCCAAGAGGTTCAGTCTTTTCACAAAAACATATGAGTTGTAAGAAGAAAAATCTCAAATCATAAATCACATAATCATGAAATCATAGGCAGTGGTAGAAAGGATCTCAGAGGTCCTCTAATCCAACATCCTTATTCTACATATGAGAAAATTGAGACTAAATGTCTTCAAGTGACTATCTCAAGATCTCAGCTATAGAAAGTGGCAATATAATGATATGAAATTAAGTACTCCAAAACATATGCTCTTTACAATTTGCTATGCTAACTCCTATTCCATATTTTAAAAGTTGCTCTGTGATACCAGCTTCTACAAAGTCACTCAGATGTTCAGTATTTACCACAGAGAAAGACTGTTAGTTTGGTGCCATAGGTTCAGGGCACAATTCAATATTTTCCATTTGCTATGTTTGTGATGACGGGCAAGTCATTTAACATCATCAGGTCTTGGTTTCATCATTGATAAAATCAGAAGATTGTGCTACATCAGTGGAAATAAATGCCTGCTGTTTCCATACTAACTTACAAAACTACAAATTAACTTTATATAGAATGTCATATTTTTCTTTATTTTCTTAATTATTTTCCATTTACATTTTAATCGAGTTCAGGGATCCACATAACATCCACCTACTTAGCAGAAATGAAATTTTGAGAATATATTTTTATTTGAGTAATTTCTTGTTATAAATAGTGTCATCAGTAGATTCTTTCCCCTAAAAGTTTAACCTGGAGAGTAGGAAAATCTATTTCAGGACTCAGATTAGTTGGAATTTGATTGGCTCAGGTTTAACTAAATTTCAAAAAAATAAAATTTTGCTTATATTTTTCAAAGATCATGGTACTTCTAAAATAAGAAATGAAATCATGATACTCCACTAAGGAATAAGAAAACTATAGATTTATAAGAAAACTAATGCTTTCTAAATACAGGGATCATCAAAGTTGTCCAAACCCAGAATATTAAACTTTTTAGTCACTTAATATATAAATTGGGAAATTTGTCTATTATTATCACTTTACATAATATTTTAAAATAATTTCCTTTAAATTTTAAAAAAATAAATATTCATACACAATTTTTAATAGAAAAATACTTGCTACAGTATGAAGAGAAGTATACTTTTTGTGATTATAATACTCTTTTGATTGACATCAAAGGTTGTTTAGAGGTTTTACCCACAGGTAACATTTGTTGTTGCAATGCAATTATGTAATAATATGAATCAGGATGGAAGAAAAAATTGTAGTGTTGAAATTCATATCTTTTTCTCATTTAAGAGTTTTCTGAAGGAACTATTTGAATGTTGCATTTAAAGGAATGGATTTGTATCTATTATCAGAGCGTATTTCACTACAGTTGAATGGAATTGCAAATGCACTTAAAATCAATATACTGACAATTCCCATTCCTCACAATCACTGTTTCTTTAAAAAACTAAATAGTGAACACAAAGATACAGAGTTTACTTGAGTCCAAGTCAACAACAGTATATGCAAATACAATTATCTATTTCAGCAGAATATTTGTTCAGTATTTCTATAACTAAGGATACCAGTTACCTAATTGTTGCAACTATCAAATGAGATATCCAAATTCCACAATAAATTCCCATAAATACATGTTTCCTTATGAGAAATAGATGCTAAAGGTCAAAAGATTTTACTTTGTGTAAATGTAATCATAACCAAGATATTATATTTGTACGTCTATAGGTTTAAGCCTATAGTAAAATATCAGATAATCCTTCTACTCTTCCCCTCATAACTAAAACCTGGTAGAGAGTGACAATATTAGTCAGTAAAATGCCTGAACCAAGAAGTTAAGAAGTCAAATGCAATAAATGATCTAGTACTTAATAATTATCTCATGTTACCATTTAATAGAAAAATATGTAGCTATGAAGTTAGAGGAAAACCCTCATAATTATATCACTTATTTACCAGTCTAACAATAAGATGAAGCTTTCAAAAATACATAAAATCTTTTTCATTTCCAGCTTCATTTTATGGTCTTCTACTATTTTCAATATTCAACTAAATATCATAAATATCAAATAGTACTTTCCACCTCTGTATGTTTCAAAAAGAAAATAGGAATTTTCACAATATAGGATGAACCTCTTTAATATTATACAAACAATAACAAAGGCATCTTTCTTTTTTCTTTTTCCCCAAAACATTTATTACATTTTGACTCTCACCAACAAAGGCAAGTAAGAGAAAAAGTTTTCAAAAAATCGTTAACATGATACTTACCATATTTATTGATGAAACAGGTCCAATACTGTTAACGTAAATGTCAACATCAATAACTGTTGGTTTTACTGTAGAAACAAAAAAAAATACAATATTTAGCATAATCTGTAGAACAGAGATATTACAACGAGAGCAAACTTTCCAATGATACCTGAAATGCCCCATTTCAGTGTCTAGTGTATCCTCAGAATAGAGTGCTTTTAAGAGAAACAAGATTGCAATCATAAATAAAACCTTATATGATATAGTTTTAAGAATCTTAAAGAAATAAGTAGTACTTGCCTTCTAGTAACACAAATTAAATGAAATCAGATAATATCTGGTAAAATATTTCAGAAAAAAAAGAAAATTAAGAAATTAAACTATGTCAGTATTGAGGGGAAAATATTATTAATACTTAGTATAATAGTACTATTTTATCTTGTGATTTAGGTTCAAATCTTCCAGAAATAATTTTATGTGATTTTTCTTAAATTTAATTCCATATTTCTAGTTTGGAGTGAGAGATGCCCAAACTGTAATGGTCCAACTTGTTCTCTGCCATGACTTTCTATTCCCCAAGAAATGTTCTAGTAGTTTTTATAGAAATTTAAACAAGTAACCAATAACATAATATACATTGGGCACCCAAGTCACTAAGTCTCTGGACCATTCAGTACTTAAAGGCCTTAAGAAAAATAAAAATATTTTCTCCCCATTCTATTGATATTTTAATTCTTCCTCATTGGATAGGAGTGAATGTTATCTCCTTCAATTAATCCACTTGGCTAGATAATTGGTAAGGTTATATATACTTGGGTCAGTAATCAGACCTTCCAACATTCAAGGTTGGAACACAATGATTTAAACAAAAGATATTCGTGGATAAAATTTCTGATGTCTCTCTTTTTCATTTCCCTTTTTAGTTTTGTTCAAGTTCCATAATCTTCCTTGATATTTTTCTCTTGCAGAATGTAAAGGCCATTAGGAAAGAAAAAAATACATCATTCCTAAATATTTCTAAAGAAACTAAAATAGGTTTTTTTAAAAATTTATTCCCATATGAATAAGCCAGATGATATAGAAATAGCACTGTCTGAACTGGAAGTTGCCTCTGACCTGAAACAGAATCAGTCCTCTTCCTTTACCCCTTACAGTGTCCTTGACAAGGTGACAACAATTTGGCCAATACTTGAAGAAATCAAATAGCAGGGAATTCACTGGCCAAGGCAAAATAATTTACTTTAGGGCAGTTCTAATGATTAGAAAGGTTTTAATTTACATCAATCTGAAATTCCCCCCACCTTTTCAACTATTTACCCTTTGTTCAGTTCTCTAGTAGCTTCTAGATGGCATAGTGGAATTAGTACTAGGCATGGATGTACCACGCCCTAAATTCAAATCTAGCCTCAGACACTTACTAGCTAAGACTCTTGACAGCTCATTTAATCCCTGTTTGTTTCAGTTTCTTCAATTGTAAAATAAAGATAGTATCAGCATTCTACCTCACAGAGTCTCAGGGAAGCTTAAGTGAGATATTAGCAATGAGACTACAACAAGTTATTACTAAGATAATACACCATGATCAGGTAAGCAGGGATGGTTCAATATTCGGAAAACATGAACATAATTGAACATATCAAAAGTAAAACCAACAGAAATCATGTGATTATCTCAATAGATGCTGAAAAAGCCTTTGATAAAATAAAACATCCATTCCTATTAAAAACACTAGAAAGTTTAGGAATAAATGGAGTTTCCTTAAAATAATAAATATCATTATCAAAAACCATGAACAAATATTATATGTAATGAGAATAAACTAGAAGCATTTCCAATAAAATCAGTGGTGAAACAAGGATGCCCATTATCACCATTACTATTTGATGTAGCATTAGAAATGCTAGCTGTAGCAATTAGAGAAGAAAGAGAAATTGAAGGAATCAGAATAGACAATGAGGAAGCAAAACTTTAACTCTGGCAGATGATATGATGGTATACTTAGAGAACCCGAGAATATATCTTAAAAAAACTACTTGAGGGGCAGCTAGGTGGTATAGTGGATAGAGCACTGGACCTGGAGTCAGGAGTACCTGAGTTCAAATCCTGTCTCAGACATTTAATAATTACCTAGCTATGTGACCTTGGGCAAGCCACTTAACCCCAATGTCTTGCCAAAATAAAAAAAAAAAAACTAATAAAAAAAACCTCATTGAAACAATTAACAAATTCAGCAAAGTAGCAGGATCTAAAATAACCCCACATACATCATCAATGTTCAAGAGCAAGAGATATAAATAACAAAGCCCAAGAGCAAAAGATAGAAAGAAAAATTCCATTTAATGTAACTATAGATAACATTAAATACTCAGGAATTTACCCCCTAAGACAAATCCCGAAACTGTGTGAATACAATTATATAGCTCACCCAAATAAAGTCATATCTAAATAATTGGGAAAATGTCAATTGCTCATGGTTAGGTCAAGCTAATATATAAAAATCATAATTCTAATCAAATTAAATTACTGATTCCATACCAATCAAACTACCAAATAACTACTTTACTGAGCTAGAAAAATAGTAAAATTTGTCTGGAGCAACAAAATGCCAAGAATAGCAAGGCAACTAATGTAAAAAATGTAAAGGAAGGTGTTCTGGCTCTACCACATCTAAAACTATACTATAAATCAGCAATCATCAAAGTTGTGTGTTATGGTTCAGAAATAATGTAATGGATTGGTGGATTAGCACAGGTCTAAAAGAAACCACAGGAAATGAATACAACAACCTACTATTTGAAAAATCCAAAGGCATCATCTTTTGGGAAAAGAACTCAGTATTTGGCAAAAATTGGGGGGGGATATTGGAAAATAGAATGACAGAAATTTGGCAGACACCCATATCTCACTCCCTATAACAAAATAAGATCAAACTGGGTACAGGATGTGAATATAAAGGATGAACCATAGATAAATTAATACATCAATAAATATTCTATCAAATCTATAGAAAGGGGATAAATGTATGGCCAAACAAGAATCAGAGTTTATTATAAAATGCAAATTGAATTATTCTGACTATTTAAAATTTTTAAAATTTTGCACTAATAAAATTAATACTGCCAAAATTATAAGGAAAGCATAAAGCTAGAAAACAATCTTCAAAGCCAGGAGTTCTGAAAAGGTCTCATTTCTAAAATATATAGAGAATTGCATCAAATTAAAAGGTTACAAGTCATTCTCCAACTGATAAATGATAAAAGGATATTAATAATTTTCAAATGAAGAGATTAAAGATATATATATATATATAATGATATGAAAAATGTTCCAAATCATTATTTATTAGAGAAATGAAAATTTAAAAAAAGAGAAAATGCTCAATGATGGAGAAGTTGTGGGAAGATTAGGACGCTGATGCATTACTGTGGAGTTGTGAACAAATCTAATCTTTCTGGAGAGTAATATGGAACTATGCCCAAAGAACAATAAAACTATTCATACCCTTTGATCCAGCAATTCCAATTCTAGGTCTATATCCAGAAGAAATTATTAAAAATGGGAAAAGTCCTACATGTTCCAAAATATTCATTGCAGCTCTTTTTGTAGTGGCAAAGAATTGGAAATTGAGGGGATGCCAAACAATTGGGGAATGACTAAACAAATTATGTACATGAATACTATGGAATATTATTGTTCTATAAGAAATCATAAATGGTTGGACTCTTGAGAAGCATGGAATTACTTAAGGATCTGCTGCTGAGCTGAGGGAGCAGAACCAAGAGAACAACATGCACATTAACAACAACACTGTGGAAATTGTGAGGGGGCAGATCCAAGAGGGTGGCATGAAGGCAGGATTTGCCTGAAACTCATTCACCCAAAAAACTCCAAAAGCTGTCAAATTATGACTCTAGCCAAAATTTAGAGTGACAGTAACCACAGAAAGAATGAGTAATACAGTTTCCCAGTCCAAAACAAAGAGGTTTGCCAGGAAAGGTGATTTTCGCCGGAACTGGGGGGTTGGAAGAAAGGTATGGTCACAGTGCAGCACAGCCCTGGGATCACCAGGAACAGCTTGAAAGGACAGTGCAAGAACTCTGCTGCACCAGAGTGTGGGAGCAATGGCCTCAGAACATCCCTATAGTGACAACCTGCAGCAGGAATGGGGGAAGCCAGCCTGCAGCCCATACATGTTAAGGGAGTAGGAGGAAATTGCAGAAGTCTCTCTGTTCTCCCAGAGGCAGGACTCTGCTGTTTTCCTATACTGAGATCTAGGTTACAGGTTGGGCTTCCATACTAAGATAGATCAGCAGGGCTCCTCCTCACAGCTCCAGGGCAGGGAGGAGTACCTGTAGTCATCTATATATAAAAGCATAGGCAAGAGAGCATAAGCCCAATGGGGTGTCTCCCAAAGCCCCAAAATCCTTAGAAGTGTGGTAAATTAGTCTTAGGGTGAGGAAATGAGCAAACAACAGAAAAAGAATATGATCATAGAAAATTACTTTGGTCGCATGGAAGATTCAGGAGATGACAAACGTGGAACTTTTGTACCCAAAGTCTCTAAGAGAGCTACAAAGTTGGCTATGCTATGGATGAGTTCAAAAAAGATTTTGAAAAGCATTTA
Source organism: Macrotis lagotis (assembly GCF_037893015.1). Classification (NCBI taxonomy): domain Eukaryota; kingdom Metazoa; phylum Chordata; class Mammalia; order Peramelemorphia; family Peramelidae; genus Macrotis; species Macrotis lagotis. The sequence goes on from NC_133658.1 coordinate 482,775,948, forward strand.
AGGGAGGTAGAGGAAAAATTGGGAGGAGAAATGAGAACAATGAAGATAAATCATGAAAATAAAATTAGCAGTTTGGTGAAGGAAATATAAAAAAATTGAAGAAAATAATATGTTAAAAACCAGTTTAGGCAAAATGGAAAAAAAAAAAAACAAAAGGCAAATGAGGAGAAGAATGCCTTAAAAATCAGAATAGGTCAGCTGGAAAAGGGGATAAAAAAGCTCTCAGAAGAAAATGAATCCTTCAATTGCAGTGTAACTAAAGGAAGTTGATGACTTTGCAAGAAATCAGAAAGAAATAAAACTTCCAAAAAAGTCAAAAATTAGAAGAATATGTGAAATATCTCATTGGAAAAAACAACAAATCTTGAAAACAGTTCCAAAAGAGATAATTTAAAAAATTATTGGGCTACCTGAAATTCATGACCAGGAAAAGAGTTTAGACTTCTTTTTTTTTCAAGAAATAATACAGTAAAATTGCCTCGAGATCCTAGAAGCAGAGGTAAAATAGAAATTGAGGGAATTCACTGGTCACCTCCTGAAAGAGATCCCAAAAGAAAAAAAAAACCTCCAGTAATATTATAGCCAAATTCCAAAAGAATCAAGTCAAGGAGAAAATGCTAAAAACTGCCAGAAATAAACAATTCAACTACCAAGGCTTCATAGTCAGGATTACACAGGATCTGGCAGCATCTTACTTTAAGGGCTCATAGGGATTGGAATATGATTTTCCAGAAGGCAAAAGATCTTGGTTTACAACCAAGAGTCAACTACCCAGCAAAACTGAACATCCTCTTTCAGGGGAATATATGGACATTCATTGAAACAGGAGACTTTCAAATTTTCCTATTAAAACAACCAGAGCTGAACAGAAAGTTAAATCTTCAAATGAACCATAGAGGGAATGAATGAGAAGGATTAACTTTGAGGAACTTAATGATGTTGAACTCTTGGAAAGAAGATATTGATATTGATAACTCATATGAACTTTCTCATTTATAAGAGTTGTTAGAAGGAGCATAAGTAGACAGGGCATTATATATATATATATATATATATATATATATATATATATATATATATATATATATATATATATATATATATATATATATATCAAAGATGGAGTCAATAGGTGATAAAGGAAAGGAAAGTACTCAGAGGAATAGAAAGGAGAGGAAGAAGGAGCTAAGATATTTCACCTAAGAATCAAGAAAAAGCTTTTTTCAATGGAGTGGAATGGGAGGAAGGTGATGGGGAATGAATGAGCCTTCATTCTCATCAGAAATGGCTCAGAGAGGGAATAACATACAAACTTAATAGGGTATAGAAATCTATCATACCCTAGTGAAAAATGAGAAGAAAGGGATGGGATAAAGGGGAATGGGGGGAAAGAAGGTGGGAATAGTTGATAGAAGGGAGGACAGATTGTGGGAGAGGGTATACCACACTTTTTGGACAGGTACAGGATGAAAGGAGAGAAAGAATAAAATAAATGAGTGGGGGGGGGAATAGAGTGGAGGTAAATACAGCTTTTAATAGCAACTGTAGGAGAAATATTGAAGCAACTTCTCTTGTGGACTTATGATAAAGAAGGCAACTCACTACAGAGACAGAGTCATTGGAAGGTGAACACAGACTGAAGTACATTTTTTTCTCTCTCACTATTCTTGAGCTTTCTTATCTTCTTGGAGGTGGGGAGGGGGTTTATGTTTACTCTCATAACAAGATTATTTTAATGATATAAAAGAATAACAACAATATTGTGAATGATCAACCTTAATGGAAGCAGCTTGTCTCAGCAGTTCAGAGTTAGGACAATTATATTAGACTGGCTATGGACAAATTTATCCCTATCCAGAAGAAGAAAAACAAAACAAAATGAAAAAAGAAAAGACAATCCTTCACAATCTGATGAACACTTTATAAAAATTATCTCTTTTGTATCTCTTTCCCTTAATCCTAATTCCTCATACTGAAAATGACTAATATGCAAACATGCATATCCAAAATATGTATGTACAATGCTAATCTGACTATACATGGCTGAGGGGAGGGGGTTGGGAAGGGAGGTTAGAAGGAAATTTAGTAACTTAAAATATACATATGCATATTGGTGAAAATAAATAAATTATTTTAAAGGATTAAATGAGATATTTGCAAAGCACTTATCACTATCTAATGCTTTATAAATATTTATTGTTTCTCTTTCCTTCCCCCGTCTAAAAACACAACATGTCTAATGCTTCAAATATTTAAAGGTAGCTATCATGCTTCCAGCATCACCAACAAAAACAGATTTTCTATTCTCCAGGCTAAACAACCCTCATTACTTGTAATAATTTTCATATGACGTGACCAACAACAATGGCATCCATATATCCCTATTTTTAAAAAAAGGAAGAAGTTTTAATATTACTTTATTTTCCCAAAATCACAGCCTAGAAGAGATGATTAGAACCCTTCCCATCTGGAAGTGAGGTGGATTGATATAGAGTGAGATACTATTGGGCTATAATTGCTGAAGTGTTGACTTTTTTGCATTAGTGAGAAACACAGACTTAGCTATAAAAAGGATTAATCACATGGGTGGTCTAGAGTCTGTTTATACCAACCCAGAAGAATCAACTGCTAAAGTTTCAGTGTGTGAAATTTGCCCCTTAGAAATCAGCAAACACAACAAAAGAGGGCTTGCTTTATTGTTTTGTTGGTTATCTTGAATTAAAATGATAGAGAAAATTTTAATAATGCAAACTAAATATAAAAGTGTGTCTGAGCATAAGTTCTCTTTCAACTATTGATAGCAATTAAACATTTACTAACATGCCTCTGGTCAAAATGACCTCTCCTTATATTCTCTAATTGGTAAATCACTCACTCATTGGAGTCTTGCCAGAGATCTTCAGGTGGAAGACTCTTTTGTTGGAGACCAGTGGTCTTTAATATTCTCATAATCCCAATTATCCACCTCTCACTATTCTCTTCAAATAGTCAAATGAACTTGTGACTTCACAGATGAAGGCAAACCTTCCATTGAATAAAAGTGCAACTCATGTTTTCCATTCTGAGCTATTCTTGTCCTTATCTTTTCATAATTTCACACCACAAGGTCCATACAATGTCCTGGATTATTTCCTTGAATTCTACTACCTCAAGGAAACTAAAGAAGTATACAGACTGTCCAGTGATAATCCTTTGCCTTTTTTCACATTATTAGTTCATCATTTTTTTTGATCATGAACTTCTTTGAGGATATTCTTTATGCCATCTCATGATCACTTATTTTTACTTTGTTCCATGGAATACATGTCCAGTATACTCAGGGTTATCATCCATTTATGTTATTCAGAAAAGTTCAATTTGACAGAAACTCCAAGAAATGTTAAGCTAAAATAAGCAAATTTTCATTGCAAATTCTGAAAGAAAAATGGAAGTTTAGACTATTAGTTCAATCAGGAAATTGTGATTATTCACAACTGGTATGTAAATTGCAATATATCTTTAACTAAAACACCTCGATTAAAATGACCTAGCTAGCATGTTTGCAATTAATATATTTTGAAATCTGAATAGGACAAAATAAATGAAAATGAACATATTCAAAATAGTAAAACCAATCCTAGAAAACGTTTTATCTGGAGTTCTGAGGACAGAAAATTCATTATTCATATTTTTGAATCTGTTGAAAGAAAAAAGGAAATCTAAAACAGGTTATTCCTTCAGACTACACAGATGTGAGTTGTTCTTTGAGTCTTAAAGATATCCTTTATCTCTTGTATTTCATTGACAGAACCAGATGGAGGAAAAAAGTTATTACTTAGGTATAAGCCGGGTTTTAGATTTGTTGAAATAGTTTGAGTAAGAACAGTTGATTGCCATATGAATTGAAGGATTCAAACATTATTTCCTGATATAAAGAACTCTTAACAGTTGACAGAATAAGAGGCAAGTATCCATCAAACAACTTTCTGCACAGAAAGGGGACAAACAGTTCCCTTTAAAGTGATTTTGTTATGGATAAAAAGAATCTAATGGTTGTATTAGCAATTATTTCAATAAGCACACTACATTTTTGCTAACTAACTGGTCATAAATACACACATTAATTGACTAATATTTTTCCTTAGAAATGTTGAACTGTGCATGAAGATTTTTCTTATATTTAATTATGTCCATTCCAATCATGTTGTTATAGCAAATGAGAATTTCAAGGCCTCCCTGAGAAAAAGATTACAAATTAATTCCCACGTTTTCGCCATGATTTTGTCAGTGGACCTGAGTTATGTAAAATTCATAACTATTATCATCATCTTAGAAAACATATTAACAAAGATTTTTTTTTAATTACTTGTATGTGGCTATGATTAAATGTCAAAAGAACTATTCACCACCCCTCTTTTTAGACCAAGCATTGTGAATCCATCCAATATAGAATTATATCCTTGAAACCATTCTATTGCTATGAAAATGGTCTTCTCTATGGAATTTTAGGTCAAGTGATTTTTTTTCTTAAATTTCGGGCCTTTTATTAAACTCTGAAATGTGTCAGGTCAGAGAATTCTTTCTTTTTCTCTTCTATGACATAAACTCCAAGATGTACCGGTCAATCCTTCTCAGACTTCTAATTTTTTCCCAAAGTTGGTCCTTACTTTTTGATGAAGATCACATACAAAAAGATCACATACAAAATGCCTTTAAAAGGAATTTTGGAAAGTCAAGAATGTATTAGTTATCCTGCATTTATCAGAGTTCCAGTATATTTCATCTCTGTTATATCATGCTTCAATGCCAGATTTGTCAGCCATTTGGTAAACATCATTCAAGTTTCTTCTTTTTTTCAGTGGTTTGTGGTATACTTACATTGCCTCTTTTTCTGCTTTTCTTGACCCACTACTTTCTACCTCTCCAGTTCACAAATTTTCTAGAGAATGGCTTCTTAATATAGAATGTTAACTGCTCCTTTTACCTACTATACCTACCTCAATACCCTTCTATTCTTTTATTTTAGTGATGACTCACATCTCAAAAAGCCTCAATATAGTCTATTTAAGTTGAATTTTTGTTCCCAGATTAATATCTCCTTAATTTTGCTTATTATTAATATTTTTAACATTTGCTTATAAATATGTTAGTCCAAGAGTTTTCTACCTAACCCCTTTCTAGGATAGTAATTCCCATAAATTACTGCTGTTGTTCAGTTATGGCCAAATCTTTTGGGATTTTCTTGACAAAGACCCTAGTGTTTGCTTTTTTTTCTCAAATTCATTTTGCAGAGGAAGAAACTGAGGCAAACATGGTTAGCTTATTTCCCTATGTTCTGAGATCACGTTTGAACTCAGGTAGATGAATCCTCCTGATGCTAGGAACAACACCCCAGACAACTACTATTTCTGTATTTATATTTTTCTTTGTAATCTGGTTCAGTGGAGGCACATTAACAAGTTTTCTCTTTCTTACTTCACTTTCAGTTTAAATCCTTAATTAGTCTCCAGGGAAAACACTCTGATGTGTCATCATTAAATATGACCTATTGATAGTCATGAGCCCTGAATACCAGTATTTTAACTTAAAGTGTAGAAATACAAATCTTATTCTCAGACAATCTCTTCTTAAGCCACTTCTCACTTGTCAAATTTGTTTTTTCTCTAACTGAATTGTAAAGCAGAGAAATAACTTGAATGGCAAGTAATAAAATAGATTATTACTTCAAGGTGCTTATTGCCAATACTTCCATAATATATTTCTAGATACATTAACTATTTTTTTGGACTTAAGGATTTAACCAACTGGCAAATATTTGTTACACTCAAAGAATTTGTTAAGTTTAGGACATCACCTGCTCATATGTGACCTTTGCAATAGCCTCCTAATCTAAAATCTCTTCTCACTCTAGACTTAATCCAACAGAATTTCTAACAGAATTTTCCCCAAGTAGAATTTTGCAACTGGATGATGCAGGATAGAACACTGACCTTGGAGTCAGGAGGGCAGGAGTTCAAATACAGCCACAGACACTTGACTCTTACTAGCTGTAAGACCTTGGGCAAGTCATTTTATCCTAATTACCTCACATCCAGGGCCATCTCCAGTTATTCTGATTCATATCTGACCACTGGATCCATGTGGCTCCGGAGGAGAAAGTGAGACTGGTGACACTGTATGTCACTCTCACACAAATAAAAATCATATGCTTTTCATGTATAATCTCTCTGATGTCACGATCTTCTTCAAGAATGAAGGAAAAGGGGGGGCGGCTAAGTGGCACAGTGGATAAAGCACTGGCCCTGGAGTCAGGAATACATGGGTTCAAATCCAGTCTCAGACACTTAATAATTACCTAGCTGTGTGGCCTTGGGCAAGCCACTTAATCCCATTTGCCTTGCAAAAACCTAAATAAATGAATAAATAAATAAAACAATGAAGGAAAAGAGGCAGTTAAATGGTACAGAGGATAGATCACTGACCCTGGGGTAAAAAGAACCTGAGTTCAAATCCAACTTCAAATCCTTAATAATTACCTAGTTGTGTGACCATGGATAAGTCATTTAACCCCATTGCCTTGTAAACCTCCCCGACCAAAAAAATAAAAGACAACAATAAAATGGATCCTGCCCTAAGAGTGGTTACTTTAAAAAAAGGATGAAGGACAAACATCATCACCTATCATCATCATCATCATCATCATCATCAATTTTGACATGTCATTTTTAGTTAAAAAAACCTCAATCCATTGCCTCTGATATCAAACCTAAATTCCTCTGACTTTGAAACCTTTCACAAATTTACTTCAGGCTACCTACCTTACTTGACATTATTTATTTCTCCCTATATTTGCTACAATACAATTTAATCAACCTTCACACTATTCTTATGGCACAATTTCATTTCAACTCTAATAACTGTGCTTTTGTGTTAATAATCCTAGCTGTCTTACCACTTTATAAAGTCCCTATTGACTTCAGTCTTTTACAATTCTTTTCTTTTCTTTGAAACTTAGATCAAGCCCAAATTTCTACCCAAAAATATCATTATGGCCCAAAGGGCTAATGTTCTCCTTGTCCAATATGACCTGGCACTTATTTTGTACAGTACACTCCCCTTCCTCAGTTGAATAAAAGTTCAAGTACTGTTTTGCTTAATTTATTTTTCTTTGAATCCCACAAGACCTTGTAGAGTGTACAGTTCTAATTAATAGCAGGCCTGTAATTAAAAATGCTAGTTAATATAGAAAATCCATAATCCTAACCTTCAAGAATCTAAAATTCTTGATAGAGAGATCAGATGTCTAATTGCACTTTAAAAATTAAAATAAAATGAAACAGAATAAAATATACAAAATAAAAGAGAAAAAGGAAAGGAGAAAGGATTTTTAAGGATGAATTTTAAGTACCTACTATGTGCCAGATAGTCAGTATAAAGCACTACATGCTATACAATATAATCTTATTGGTTCTCATAATAATCCTCAGAGTTAAATGTTATTATTCTCATTTACAGTTGAGAAAACTGGAGCACATAGCAATTAATTGATTTGACATGAATCATATAGCTATTAAATACCTAGGTCATATTTGATGTCAGGTCTTTCTGACTCTACATCCAATGCTCTAGTCATTATATGACTTAGAAAATAAAGGAATGTTATATTCATGAGGTCATTCAGAGGTCAGCTAAGACTTGGGGGAAAATGGTAGAAGCTGAATAATTTCTGACATTGAAACACCATTAACTTGTTTATAAAATAATTCGTGAACATTAGAATCCACAATGAGACAGAGACAAACAATTTTGCCAGCTCAGAAGAACTTGAACTCAGTGAGAAAGGTCTGTCTCACAAGGATGAAAGAAGAGCAGACCCCAGCACAGATGGTGTGCAGGCAAGTCAGTTAGAGAATACTAATAACAGCACAGATCAACAACCCAGAATCTACAGTCCTGCCTGTGCAGTCCAGAGGCCTCTACAGTGAAAGACCTCCAGCACCAATATACAAAGCAAATTGCAAGTTCTGAAATTCTAACACAACAGGTGCAACTAGAAAACAATCCCAATGTAGTGGGCAAACTGCCAGAACCTCAGACCACAGAGCAGAAAGCCAGGGACCAGGCCTTTGAACCTCAATGCAAGAAATTTTGGAATCTGACCCCCTGATCAAAGAAGTTCAACTTTAAAAAAAAAAAGAAAGGAAGAGAAAAGAAGCCAGAGAACAGAAAAGTACTATGGTAACAAGGAAGCTCTTCTTTCTGAAGAATAAATTGGCAAAATGTCTATATACTGAAGCTTCAAAGGGTAATATGAATTGGTCTCAAGTCTAAAAAGCCTTCTAGGAAGAGCTCAAAATGGATTTTGAAAGAAGTAGAAGAAAAATTGGTAAAAGAATTGAAAGGCAAGGAAGATAAAGTGAATGGTTTGGGAAAAAGAAGAAGAAAATTTGACTGAAGGAAAAAATTTCTTAAAAAATACATTTATTCAAATGAAAAAATATCAACTGAAGAACCCCTTAAAATGAGAATTGGGTAAGTGAGAGCTAATCATCTGTGAGATATCAAGATCAGTCAAACAAAATCAAAAGAAAGGAAAAAGTAGAAGAAAATATAAAATACCTCACTGTAAATAGACCTGACCTGAGTAATAAAACCAGAAGAGATAATTACAGAATGATTGGACTATCTGAACCCATGAACAAAAACAGTTCCTACAGAGTATCATTCATGAAATTATCAAGGAAAAGTGTCTTAATCTCCTAGAACCAGAGGGTAGAATAGTCATTGAAAGAAACCACTAATCAGTCCTAAAAGAGATCTCAAAACAAAAACTCCAAGGAATATTATAGCTAAATTCCATAATCATCAGATCAAGAAGAAAATTCTGGAAGTAGGTTAAAAAATTCAAATATTAAGGAACCACAGTCAGCATTACCCAGGACTTGGCTTTTTCAGTAATAAAAAAATAAGATTTTAGAATAAGATATTTCAGAAGGCAAAGGAGCATGCATTCCACTACCCAGTAAAATTGAGCAAAATCTTTAAGGGAGAAAGATGAACATGCAATGAAAATAGGAGACTTTCAAAAATTTTTGATGAAAACAGCAGACCTAAACATAAAATATGACTTTCAAATACAAACCTCAAAGTAAGCACCAAAAAGCAAACAGGAAAAGGAAAAAAGTCAAACCCATGGGTTAAATTGTTATTATCCCTACACTGGAAGATGATATTTGTAACTCTTGTAATACTGTACTTCTATTACATCAGTTAGAAGGAGCTACAGATGGACAGAGGATGTGGATGGAGGTTTATTTTGATAAGATGATATCAAAACAGTAAAAGAGACTTGTACTGGGAGAAGAGGAAGGGGAAAGAAGAATGGAATAAATTACTTCACATGAAGAGATAGAAAAGAAATTTATAACCAGGTCACCAATGTACTGTTGGTGGAATTGTGAACCAATCAAATCATTCTGCAATTCAATTGGGAACTATGCCAAATGACTATAAAACTGTACATATCTATTTATCTATTACTAGGTCTGTATTTCCAAGAGATTATAAAAAATGAAGAAAGACCCACATAAGTATAGTCACTTTTTTGTGTGGACAAAGAATTGGAAATTAAGGGGGAGTCCATTAATTGGGGAATGACTGATAAAATTATGGTATATGAATACAATGGGTTACCATTGTTCTATGAGAAATGATGAAATGATAACTTTTAGAAAATCCTGAAAAGAATTACTTGAACTGATGCTTATTGAATTGAGCATAAGCAAAACAATATAGTGCACAGTAATAGCAATATTGTGTGGTGATAACTATGATAGACTTATGATAGCTCTTCACAGAACTGTAAAACAATTCTGAAAGACTTGTTATAGAAAATGTCATTCACTTTGAAAGCTGAACCTATGGCATCTGTGTGCAATTCAAAGCACACTATTTTAACTTTTAAAAATATGTTTATCTTTTCTCCCTCATAGTTTTTATTTTTGACCTGACTTCTTTCACGGCATGACTAATATGGGACTATGTTAAACATCATTTTTCTTGTATAACTTATTATGCATCACTTGTGTCTTGGGGAGGGAGAAGGAAAAACTGGAAGCAGAATTATTTAAAAGAATGTAGAAGATAATCTTTACATATAATTGGAGAAAATAAAAATAAAAAGCTCTATTGTAGTAGAGGGAAACAAGGGGTGGGTGAGCATTCTTTGCATCTTACTCTCATTGGATTTTGTTCAAAGAGTCCCACTGTAGGGAAGAAGAGGGAAAAATGGAAAAAGGCAGATGAGATTGGATAAAAGGGAATGCAGAAGTGGGAGGAGAAAGTAGAAAAAAGAAAGGGGATCTGAGAAAAGGGAGGACAGATGGGGGAAGTTGTGGTCAGAAGTAAAAATTGACGAGGAGGGAGAGGGTAAAAGGAGATAGGAAAAATATAAGCAAGGGGAAAACAGAATGGAGGGAAATACATTGTATGCAATGGGAATGATATGGGATGAATGGAATGGGACAAACTCTCCCATAAAATGGAAGTGGGTAGCAGAATGTATTAAAAACCAGAATCCCACAAAATATTGTTTACAAGAAATATTAGAAGCAGAGAGATACACACAGAATCAAAGTAAAAGACTGGAACAGAATTTATTATACAATTGAAGTAAAAAATAAAAATGTTTGTGTAGCAAACCAGATCTCGGAAAAAATAAAAGGAAAAAATAGACCTAATTAAAAGACAAATCTAACCACAAAATTAATTTTAAAAAAATTAAGGAGGTGAATAGAATTTTAGAAAAGTTAGATTAGTTAGATTTGATAGACTCTGGAGAAAGGTGCATGGCCATAGAAAGGAATATATATTTCCTCTTCTCAGCACCTACACAAAAATTCCCATATATCAGGGCATAAAAACTTCATAATCAAATGCAAAAAAGAAAAATCAAATTCATCCTTTTTAGATTATAGTGCAATAAAAATTATACATAATAAAGGACCATAGTAAGATAACTTAGAAATATACTGTAAGTTCCATTATCTAATTTTGAAGTAGTAGGTCTAGCAACAATTTAGAGAAACAATTAATAAATTCATCAAAAAGAATGACCATAACCAGAAAGCACACCAAAACTTATGGAAGGTAGCCAAAGCAACCAAAGTGGTAGGGGGAAGTTTTATATTTCTAAAAGCATAAAAGTATAAAATGGAGAAAGAATAGATAAGTCAATTGGACATCCAAATAAAAGGCCTAGAAAAAAGGCAAAAAATTAAAAATCCCCTATTAAAATCAAAGTAGATAGTCTAAAAATCAAAGGAGAGAATAATAAAATTTGAAATTAAGAAAAATTTGAACCAATGAATAAAACTAAGAGCTAAGTTTATGAAAAAAATCAATAAAATAGATAAACCTTTGGTTAATTTGATTTAAAAATAGACAAAATAACAAATTACCAGTATCAAAAATGGAAAGGGTGAATTCACCAACAATGAAGAGAATATTAAAGCAATAACCAGGAGTCATTTTGTCCAGCTGTATTACCATTCAATCTGACAATCTAAGTAAAACTGATGAATATTTACAAAAACAATATATAAATTACTCAGATTAAAAGAAGAGGAAATAAGATACTTTAATATAATTTTACATAAATAAATTGAACAAACCATCAATGAATTTCCAAGGAAAATATCCTCAGAGTCAGATGAATTTACAAATGAATTCTACCAAACATTTAAAGAACAATTAATTCCAAATCTATATAAACCCTTTGGAAGAAATATGGAAAGAAGGAATCCTCCAAAATTCTTCTTATAATGGACATATTTTTCTGTGACTTAAACTAGGAAGAGCAAAAACAGAAAGCGACAATTAGAGACCAATTTCTGTAAAGAATATTGATCCCAAAATATTAGCAAAAAAATTTATCACCAGGACTACACTATGACCATGTGGGATTTATCCCTGGAATGTAGGGCTAGTTCAATATTAGGAAAACTATCATCATAATTAACCAATTAATAACAAAAATAAGATAGATTACATGAGTATCTCAATAGATGCATAAAAAGTCTTTAACAAAATGGAGCACCCATCTATTTTAAAAACCAATAGAGAGCTTAGGAATAAATGGGTTTTTTTCTTAAAATGATAAACTATCTAAGACTATCTGCAGCACAATATGCAAAGGTGATGAGTTAGAAGCATTCCAAATAAGATCAGGGGTGAAACATAATTATTATGCAATATTGTACTAGAAATGTTACCTCTAGTATTAAGAAAAGAAACAGAAATTGAAGGCATTAGACTAAGAAATGAGGAAACAACTGTCACTTTTTCATGCTGATGATTATATATTTCATGATTTCTAGATAATCAACTAAAATGCTTGAAATGATTAACAGTAATAAAGTTGCAGGATATGAAATAAACTCCCTTAAATCATTAGCATTTTATATATTATTTTGAAAAACCCAGCAGCACTAAGTGGAGAAATTGTTTTTAAAATAACTGCAAACAATATAAAATATTTGGGAATCTATGCGAAGATAAATCCAGGAACTCAATGAAAGCTATTACAAAATATAATTCATACGAGTAAAGACATCTCTAAACAACTAGAAAACTATCAATTATTTCATGAGGCCAAGCTAATATGATAAAAATGACAGTTCTACCTAAATTAATCTACTCATTCAATGCAATAGAATACTACCAAAAATTATTTTGTAGAGTTAGAGAAATTAAAAACAAAATTCATCTGGAAGAACAAAATGTCAAGAATATCAAGAGAATTCATTAATAAAATAAAACAACACAAAGTATTGTGATCTAGCCCTACTGGAGCTAAAAACTATATTATAAAGTAACAATCAGTGGCAGCCAGGTGACAGAGTGAATAGACTTCTGACCTTGGACTAAGGAGGAACTGAGTTCCAATCTGACCTCAGATACTTGATATTTCCTAGCTATATAACCTTGGGAAAATAACTTAAACCATTGTCTCACCAAAAGCAAACCAAAACAAAACAAAAACCCAACAAACAAACAAAGTACAAAGCCTCAATCAAAACTAACTGGTACTAGCTAAAAATGTATAGATATGGATCAGTGGAATAGGTTAAGTGAAAAGACACAGTAGTAAATATAGTGATCTATTACTTGATAAATCCAAGGACTCCAACTTCTGGAATGAGAACTTATAATATGACAAAAACTACTGGAAATACTGGAAAATAGTATGACAGAAACTACATGTAGACCAATGTAGACTCAACATTTGCCTTATATTGATAAGGGTCAAAATCAGTACATGATTTGGACATTAAAGATGATACCATAAGCCAATTAGGAGAGCAAGGAATAGTTTACTTATTGATATATGGAAAGGGGAAGAATTTGTTACCAAACAAGAGATAGAAAAGATTATGCAATTAAATTAAAAAGGCTTTGCATAAATCAAAATTGAAACCAAGGAAGCTGAGAAAAGACTTTTTTGTTTTATTTTGGCTTTTATTGCAAGGCAATGAAGTAAAGTGACTTGCCCAAAGTCACAAAGCTAAGTAATTATTAGTTTGACATCAAATTTGAACTCAGGTCTTCCTGACTCCAGAGCCAGTGCTCTATCCACTGCACTACCTACCTGCACCTGAGAAACAACTTTTACAGGTAGTGTTTCTGACAAAGGGCTCATTTCTCAAATATATAGAGTACTGAATCAAATTTATGTGAACAGCAGGCAAACCTCAATTAATAAATGGATGTGAAAAGGCAGTTTTCAGATGAAGATATTAATGCTATCTTTAATCATAAAAATGTTCTAAACAACTATTGATTAAAGAAATGCAAATTAAAATAAAAAACACCTTACATATATAAAATTGTCTAATATGACAGAAAATGATAAATTTTGTAATGATGTAGGAAAATTGGAACATTAATGCACTGCTGGTGGGTTTGTGAACTGATCCAACTATAATGGGCTCTGAGTAGCCTAAGAACCAGCAATATCACTTCTAGCTTTGAATTCCAAAGAGATCATAAAAAAGGCAAAGGAACTACATGTACAAAAAGTATTTATAGCAGTACTTTTATAGTGACAAGGAATGGAAGTTGAGGGGATGCCCATCAGCTGGAGAATGAATGAACAAATTATGGTATATGAGTGCAATGGAAAACTATTTTTCTATAAGAGCTCATTAGAGACAGGATTCAGAAATCCTGGAAATTTTTACATGAATTGATGCTGAGTAAAGTGAGATGAACCAGGAGAATATTATAAATAGTAATAATAGCATTATTTGATGACCAACTATGATAAACTTAGCTCTTCTCAGCAATACAGTGACCAAAGACAATTCTGAAAGACTTGTGAAGGAAAATCCCATTCACATCCAGAGAAGGAACTATGGAATGTCAATATAGATCAAAACATACTATTTTTCTTTTTTAATTTGTTTCTTATTTTGTCTCTTTCTTGTGATTTTTTTCTCCTTTTGTTCTGATTCTTCTTTTACAACATGACTTATTTGGAAATTCATTTGAAATAATTACACATGTGTAACTTTTATTGAATTCCTTGCTTTCTTGGAAGGGGCAAGGAAGGAAGGGAGATAGAAAAATTTGAAACTCAAAATATTAAAAAAATGAATGTTGAAATCTATCATTTTGTGTAATTGAAAAGATACTCTCAAGCCAAAAAAAAAAAAACAGAAGCAAAAAGCAAAAAAGGAAAAGAATGTAGAAATAGAGAAATGATGGGATGAGTAAATGAAGTGACTATATGTACAACATATGTCTTTGGGACAAAGCATGAACCTGGCTGCAATGGCAAAGTATATTATAAAATCTTAAAATCCTAAAATTTAGAATAAAGCAAACAAGCAAAGAGTTTCAAAATTCACTACTTGTGCACCCACTTATGTGAAGATTAAGAAACGATTTCCCTCCTCCACTTCACTAAACTATTTTTTTCTCCCTGTACATCTTGGCTCTCTTCATTTACTCCATTAAATTAGATTTTCATATTTAATGATTTCCATGGTTTCAAAATGGTATTCATTTAAAAACAGAGGAAAAAGAAAAGTGAAAGAATCTAACTCTGAGCTAATTTTTACAAACTAAAGACCAACCATTTGCTCCAAGCATGTCATCCCTCTAAGCACCAAATTATACCACTTTACATTCACAAGCCACCAATCAGACCCTGTAGACTTTCTTGCATGAGAGGAATTCCAAATTCTTTTTTTGTTCTTGCAATTTTAGGCACTGACTTTGGAAATAATTCCTTCTCAATGTTGCAAAAAATACCTTGGTCCCAACTCAAATGGAAACTCTGCTTTAATTATCTAGTCTTTTCCACAAATTATGATTAGTAACTGAAAACTCAAAATAATATTATGTACCCTTGTGGAAACTTCAGAATTAGCAATTTACCTTTAAAACTGGTCTCCTGGTGTAGATCCTGTGCCCTTTTACCTTCCCCTAAAGGAATCAAAGTCTTAAAAGACAAAATTAAATGTTATTTTTCTTTTTTTTTTAATTACCTGGTTTTTGTTTTCTCTCACTCCCTTTACAACCCACTATGGAAGGAAGGAAGGAAGGAAGGAAGGAAGGAAGGAAGGAAGGAAGGAAGGAAGGAAGGAAGGAAGGAAGGAAGGAAGGAAGAGAGGGAGGGAGGGAGGGAGGGAGGGAGGAAGGAGAAGAGAATAGAGGGAGGGAGGAAGATGGAAGGAAAAGAAGGAGGAAGGAAGAGAGGGAGAGAGGGAGAAAGGGGGAAAAGGAAGGAAGAAAGATAGGAGAGATGTAAAGAGGGAAGAAAATTATTTTAAAAGGAAACAAATATGCTTGGGCAAGCAAAACAATTTCTTGCAACAGGTTCAGCTTCAGAATTTTCATGGCTTGACCTGAATATAGAGAAATCTTCATAACTGGGGGTAAGGTTATGGAAAAGAAAAGGAGGTAGCTATTAAAGTACAAAGGATTTCAGGGGTTGAAAGTTTGAAGAAGACAAGGGAATAGATTCTAAGATATAATTTTAATCTTACTATCCTAGTGGAGTAAACAGGTAGCCATTTGCAGAGTGAAATAAAGATGGAAAGGAAATTCAATTTCTTTTAAAAGCTTCTCAGAGTATTATTCTAAATATCATCCTCCCCCCTTCACAATAAACATCAAAAGAATGTGAAATTCATGATAGTAGAACTTGAAAACTTGCCTAAATATAATGGACTCTGAGTATCCTTATATTATAGTCATAATTCAACCCCTTCACCACTTGAAGTTTATAGACCTCATTCAATTTCAGTGACTTGAGAAAACAAAGGGCATCTTAGTGCTGGGCCATTAGCAAGGACAAGATTTATGGTAAAATGTGCATTTATCCCAGACACCACAGGAAAAAAAAACAGATGAAATGATAAAGTTGGAGAAAATATGATTGAAAAGGAGAAATGAATAATAATTTTTTAAAAAAGAGAAATCTCAGGTAAACTAGCTGGCACAGGGGATGGAGCATTGGCCCTAGAGTCAGGGGGACTTGAGTTCAAATCTAAATTCAGACACTTATATTTGCCTAGCTATGTGACCTTGGGCAAGTCACTTAACCCCATTGCGTTAAATAAATAAAAGAAAAGAAAGGAGTCATCTCAATGGAAATATACTTCCATTTTTGCCTGTTTGGAAAAGAAAAACTAAGACCAAAAAAAAGGAAAAATAACAACAAATCAAAATAAAGGATCCAGGATTAGGCATGATAGTTAAAAGAGGAATAAGGACTAATAAAGGAAAATGGTATCTGTAGAGAAAGAATTGATAAAAAGTAGTATATATGGAATGTTTATAGATATGTATACTTATTTGCCTATAATGGTAGCTATATTTAGAGAAGGGCAATGGGAAGGGGAAAAGTTATATAACTTTATTTTGTAAGTAAAAGAAATAACAAGTTGTACATAATAGTTTTTTATTTAATATACAAAGATCTTTTTTTCTCTATTCTAATATGTTATGGAAATGCTTGTTTTTATTTCTCAATTAAGAGCAAAATAAATAAAATTCAGAAAAAGATAGTTGGGAGAAGATTCAGATTAATATAAGCCAAATGATCCATAGTGACTAAGTGCTTTTTTAAAGAGGAGGAATATGTGTATATAATTCTGTGTGTGCATATTTTTAGAAGAAAACAAAAATTCAAAAGTTATAATGCTAAATATGAATGAATTAAATTTTGTAATAAAATAAAAAATGCAGGAATGAACAAGCAAAAAAAAAAGCCTCAAAATTTGTTGTATATAGACATTTATTTAAATCAGCCAGAATGAAAAAGGGGATAAATCCAAATTATATTATGCTTCAAGCAACTATATAAAACTAGGATTTGCAATTATAATCTTAAATGAAGCAACAAAAATTTGATGATAAAAATTGCTCAAAGATATATTTATCATAGGCAAAAATAAATATTAAATCTATATGCACCAAAAGAGGTGAGGACTAAGAATAATAAAAGTCAAATAAAAAAATAATGATAAAAGGCTTTAATATTATTCTCTCTAAATTAGAAAAATCTAAAAGAAAGATAGACAAAATGTAAAATATAAATTTTAATGAATTGTTGAAAAAATAGATTTAAGAAATTTTGTTGGAATAATTTTTTTTATTTTCAGTTCTAAATTCTCTCCTCCCCACCACCCATTGAAAAGACAAGAAGTATACTAATTATACATGCAGTCAAGCAAAACATATTTCTACATTAGTCATGCTACCAAAAGAGGGGAAAAAAGTGAAAAAATGCTTCAATCTGCACTCAGAATTCAGTTTTCTCTCTAAAGGTGAACAGTATTTTTCAGTTTGAGTCTTTTGTAATTGTCAGTCATTGTACTGATCAGAGTAACTAGTCTTTCACGGTTGAATATCATAATATTGGACTTACTAATACAATGTTCTTCTAGTTTTTGTCACTTCATTTTGTACCAGTTCATAATGTCTTCACATGTTTTTTCCTGAAACCATTCTCTTCATAATTTGTTATTCCATCATAACCATATACCACACCTTGTTCAGTGAAATATTTTTGTCCATAAGATTCTCTTTTCTTTCTCTTTGATATCTTTGTAATGCAGACCTAGTTTTGAGCATAGTCCCAAATTGTTGTCTAAAATGGTTGGATCAGTTCAAAGCTCCACCAATTACGATTACCACTGCCTATTTTGTCAAAACTTACTCTTCTAGTATTTGTCATTTTTATTTTCTATGACAATCTAGTGTGGAAGAGATAACTTGTTTGTTTTTTTTTTTTTGACCCATGAAGAAAATATTTCCTGCATCTTAAATAAAATTGAATAGTTTGTAGTGCTAAGGGGGAAAAAGAGAAGGGAAGAAAATTGACTGTCTCTAACTATTCTCCAGAGTTTCCTACCTTAACTTCCCATCCCTTTAACATCCATAAGAGGTTCAAGGTGTCCAAAGCTGTCTGTGCATAGCTTATTAAGCAAGGTCTTATTTGCTATTGGCTGAAATGTCTGCTTGGGTCCCTACCTTCTAGAACTTTCATTGAAGAGTCTGAGAATTACCACAGTACTAATTTTTTTTAAATGTACATACAGACAGTTGCAAAGACTGTCAGTTCTGCATTTTAAAACCACTCTTAACACACAGGTAGTGCCATTTCAGATAAGAAGGATAAAATACACATACCAAAATATATTTGTTATGTATGTATATATATATGTGTGTGTGTGTGTGTGTGTGTGTGTGTGTGTGTGTACCATTCCCTTGGTATACAAGACCTGCCACCTTGTTTACAGTCAGATATTAGTGAGGCTAGGGTGTCCCATTCATGAACTTAGTGAAAGAAAATCCAAAATTAAGGTAGCAAATGAGTGGCTTTTGCTTATTTACTTCAAAGGGTTAGAGAGCTGCCTAGATATGGAAAATGTCAGGCCATGAAATCAAGGCTGAGTCCTGATTAGCTCAAGCTCCTCCTCAGAGTATTGAAGGAGCTTTGTGTGGACTTTGATTAGTATCCTATGACCTTTTCTTGGGGGAGATGGGAACAGTTTCTGTACAGTCCAGTGGCTACTAACTTTAGCCTGATTGGTGCGTGGCTGCAATGGAACAAAAAGAGCATATATTCTACATTTTTTCCCTCATCCAAAATCCAAATAGCCAGGGTGTAAAAGAAGAAAAGTATTAAGTAAGTAGGCTGAAAGGAAAGGGGTTATACAGGAAAAAAAACTTTACACCAGCTTTTTGGTCTCAAAGAGATTTTTGAGGTGCCGATCTGCCAGATGCCAGTGAGGATGAGGATGACAGTCTGAGCAATGGGCCCCCACAACACTCTCTGGTTGGTACTCCCACTGGTCATCCAAAAGCGTTCCTCAATGATACTACAACTAGTTCTGTTCCTTTTGGATCTATTCCACCTGATCAAGCACCTGGCAAGCACCTGAGTTGTAATTCTGTGAATTTATCTTTGGCAGCAATTTCAGTGTAGTTGTTGGTATGCTCACTCACATCTCTATATCCATCCAGGTATACCCTTACTTTGCTACGGGCAAAGATGGTCCTTCTAGTAGAATTGGAGGGCGTGCAGATATGGTAGTCATCTGTGGTATGGGAAGTAAAGGTGAAGCGTCCTTCTGAACCATAATACCATGATAATACCACCTTACCATCTGTATACTTCACTTCGACATGCATCCCCAGCTCTGGGGTGGAAGGTAGGAAGGTCTCTGTCTGCTTGTCCCATAGCTGCGTACGGTAATTCCCAATAACCATGGTCTCGTCGGGGATTTACTCAATGAAACGGCGTTTCTCTGTCTCTGATATGAAAATAAAGCACCTGCATTGAAGCAAAGGCCAGCCAGAACAGGAGTAGCAACGCTGGGTGCCACATCACAGCCTTCAGTAGCTTGGTCCCAACATCTGACGTGCCAGCCCCCAAAGAGATATCTTTGAGTGACTTTAATTTGCATTTCACTCATTACTAGTGATATAAAAGTATTTTTTCTTATGACAATAATTTTGATTTCTTTCTCTGAAAACTGCCTTTTCATATCCTTAGACAATTCATCAATTTGGGGATGGCTACTATTCTTGTTTAGTTCAACATGAACCAACTTTTTTTTAAGGAATGAGAATTTATCAGAGAAGCTTGCTACAGATTATATTCCCAGGCTCCTTCTTTCCTTCTAATTTTAGATGTATTGAGATTTCTGTGTTAATTTTTAAAATTATGTAATCACAATTATCCATTTTACTTCCCAGGATCTTCTCTGTATCTTCTTTGGTCTTAAAGTCCAAACTCACTTATAAATTTGAGATATATTTGTTCCATGTTCCCTTAATTTGCATATGATATCATTCTTTTGTCTAAACCATGAACCAATTTTTAGATTATACTGTTATACAGTATGATATGTTGTAATATCTATGTCTACTTTCTTAAAAATAATGGGAACTAATAGATGGGAGTAATAAAAATACATATACTTAATGTTAGTAAAAATAATGGCACCAAAAATATTGGATAAAGGAAATATGATCAAAGCCCCCAAACCTAAATATAAAATGATTTCATCTTGAATAACTAATAGATCAAAAAATGTAGAAGTGATAAATTATTAGTTTAAAATGATGATAACGGGGATGCTAGGTGGCGCAGTGGATAGAGCACCAGCCCTGGAGTCAGGAGTACCTGAGTTCAAATCTGAACTCAGACACTTAATAATTACCTAGCTATGTGGCCTTGGGCAAGCCTCTTAACCCCATTGCCTTATTAAAAAAAAAGCAAAAGAAATGATAACAATGAGACAGAAAACCAAAACTCATGAAATTCAGCTAAAGTAGTTCTTAGAGTGGGAATTGTATATCTTGAATCATGTATTAACAAAATAGAAAAAAAGATAAGATCAATGAATAAACTTACAATAAATGAGATTAAAAATAATTTAATTATTATATAACCATACAGGAAAAAAGTTCTTGAAATTCAGAAAGAAAAAGAGAAACAGAAACATAGAGAATGAGGGAGACACCTGATGAACAAAATTAAGAGCCATTTTCTCTGCCAAAACTAAAAAAAAATCAATAATCCATTAACAAACCTGTTCAAGAGAAAAAAAGTAAAGAAAAAAGAAATAAAAATAAAAATAAAGAAATGAACAAAATTAATTAATGATAGTATAACTGAAATAAAATTATCATAAACTTGATTTAAAAGATATGCTAAGAATATTGATGGGCATATTTTTAAAAGTTCATTGTGTTCTAGAAAAAAAAGTTGAAATCAAGACATTGACATTTAGATAGCAAATTTTTCTTTCTTCAATATCAATCTAATCCACTTTTTCTCCTCAAGAGGTTTGTATTTCCTCCTTAAAATAGGTCATTTAAAATCCCAGACTACTAGGAAGGGTGGTAATAAGGATGAATTCGTGGTCATGCTTTAATTCCTTAAGCGCGGTTATTTTACACGTATCAGGGCAAATATTCTTTGGCACAGTCCAATCTTTCTGACAATAAAACTTGAAAAGACCTCTGGCAGTCTCATTCTATAACACTGCTTTGGGAAGACAGAGTTTATTTGTGACTTAGAAAAATAATAGTAGCTTCTATTTATGTAGTATTTTATCATTTGAGCTTCACAGTCTTCACTTCATAAAAGGATGTATAAATATTATCTTTTATTTCTTCCATGATGGAACTTAGACTCAGGTTCAGCTACTTTCTAAAATTTTGAAGTGACAGAATTATGTAATGAGCAAGGTCATCTGGTTCTAAGTACAACATTCTTCCCTGTACTTTGAGCAAACCCCAAATAATTCAGTCAATGTGATTATTCTAAGTGTTTCTTTCATTTGCAAAGAACTTGAAGTAAGTACTTAATAAATGCTTTTTCATTCAACCATTTTTCATGGAGCAAAAAATTTCATTAGGGATTCTGTCCTATTACTCCCTAAAACATGTTAGCAATGTTTTAGTGAAGAGCCAGGAAAAATTATAAAAAGATGTGTGTGTGTGTATGTATGTATATAAGTATACCATATATATGTATTATGTCATAAACCCTTTGATGAGGAGTATAACTATATATGCACATATGTATTTGTGTGTATCTATAGAAAGAAAAAGAGAGATAGCGAGAAAGAGATAGTGATTTATTTCATTTTGCTAATTTTTAGACAAATTAATAGGATTGGGAAAAAAGAACTAGTAATTGGACTCTTCAAGTTTCTACATGTGGTCTAGAAACTGAAGTCAAGTTTCTGAAGAGCTGCTATAATAAGGTTACACAGTTATCCTTCTACAAAAGAGTTTTCTATACTCCAACTAACTAGTACTCTCTCCTATAAGACCATTTTCCATATACTATCATATATATATATATATATACATATATGTATATATATATATATATATATATATATATATATATATACCTACTTACTTACATATTATCACCCTCCTTTGAAAATAAGTTCCTTGAAGACATAGACTTTCCTTTTTTCATTCTAACCCTGGTGCTTAGCACAGTGCCTTTCATATAGCAAGATGCTAATATATATTTCCTGATTGATAAATTAGCTTGGAAATCAGTTCTGACCCTGATGTATTGCAGATTATCAATTGGATGAGGCCAGAAAAATGGCATGGCTTAGAGAATAATATTGTCAAATAGGACAGTAACTAGAGTGTTGAGGCTTCTGAGATTTTACTAAGTGAGAAATAGTAACTGGAGAATGCAAAGCCTGTGTGCCTCCAAGGCTGGTGATTCATTGTTTGTAACACATAGTGTGCTTGTATATTAATGAGATGAATCAACATCTGGGTTTAGAGTCATTCACTTATTTTGGCTAAAAAAAAATCACATATATATGTTTAAAGGACAGTCTCAACATACTGATAACCCCCATGCCCTAGACTATTTGAAAAGTAAGAATTATCCAAGGTACCAAGGTATCATTCTTGTGTATAACCTCAGGAATATGGTACAACTTCTCTTCCAACCCATCCTTATTTCATATCTTATACCCCAGATAAAATTATCAGCTAGTTTGTTGGTGATGGCCCTCAAATCTTATATTCACCTTCCTTTATATGCAATATGGTAAATAAATTTATCAAAAAATATTTACCAAGTAGCTATCATGTACCTGGAATTGTCCTAGGTCCTTATCATACAGAAAGTGAAATCTTAATCTCAAAGATCTTACAAGTGATATATTAGAAAGATTGCTGGTTTGGCTATCAAAAAACTCAGGTTGTCATTTAGCTCTATGCCTAAAGGGCTCTGTATAAATAGAAGGTGCCAGTCAGTCAATCATCAAGCATTTATTAGGCTTCTATTAGGTGGTGAATAATATAATAAGCACCAAGGATAATAAGAAATAGAAAAAATACAGGAAGCTTACAGTCTAACTGGGACATTGATTGGTTTCATGATTTACTCATTATTGCACAATAAGTATATATCAGTGGAGGTATTTGAGTATAAATATTCCTCACTCCAAGGATTGCTACCCATCAATTGCCAAATTTCCACTTCCTTGGGTTCTAATCCAAGATATTAGAAAGCTTTCTTCCATTTCCCACACCATCTCCCATTCCCTAAGTCAAATTTCTATATTTTCACTTTATGATTTTTTTTCTCATTTCAGATTTGATCAGTCTAACCTCAGTCAATTGGGTCAAGGTTTGGTCATATAACAACCGCTATTGCATCGGTAATATTATCAGTATCTCAATAATATTATATTTATGGCATTTAAAAATATCCTCAAAGTGATAGTGCAGATTTAGATAAACACCTTGCAGAGATATAGCAAAAGTTAAGAATGGAATTACTGAAATGAAACATCTGGGGAATTAATACAACTACTCAAGAACTTCTTCACTAGGTGGACCAGGTTCACATCAGGCATGCCTCCTAGAATCCCCAGGCAATAAAATCATGAGCAAGTCAAGACCTGAAGGCATTTGTCAGTTTGTCACCACTTAAAATGTCCTTGCTGAGTCAAAGTTGGTCACATAATTATCTAGCAACAACTGTTTACATTCCTTCTTGATTCATAAATATCACCTTTACTAAACCTCTCACCAACAAGAATAGTGCAATGCAGCACACCTATGCCTGGTTCTGTTGTTTTCTCTAAACATTTATTTCATTTAGGTAGCTGCTACAGTTTCAACCACTAATGCTAGACATGGTACTATTACCATGATCTTCTGTAAGGTAGTTCACCTTTTTTAGGTTTTAGTTCCTTCAACTAGGAAATAGGGATAACTTTATTTGCATTATCTATATGACACTGCATAATTCAAAAGAAATATCTCTGAAGTGCATTGTCAACTTTAGGACCTCATATCAATGCCAAATTTTAGTGTTACTGTTTCAATAAACAAAGAAGAGGAAATTAATTTTAGTCAGAAGTTTTAGTAGAAGAATGGAATTTATTTTTAACAAAATTGAAATTAAAGAAAAACAAGAAGGTGCAAACCATCTCCAATGAATTAATCATAGAATTATCATCAGAAGGTTCCAGAGTACATCTAGTTTAGCTGTGTTCCAGTTTTAGGGCACAAGAATTAGAATCCCAAGAATGTTAAATGATTTTTGACAATGTTCAAACAGGCACTAATAACCTGAATTGGATTCAAACTCAAGTTTTGTGAAAGAAAATTTATTGTTCTTTCCAATATACTATGCTTTCTTGAAATATAAACTGATAAATAAGGACCAGATAAATGATGGAAGAATGGAAGATAGTTATTTCACATGACATTTTCAAGAATGAGAAAGTTCCTACAAATGAAGCCATTCTACATGTAATGCTTTGAGCCCTGAGAAGGCTTCCTTTTTTAATTTTAATTTTATTTTACTTAAGGCAATAAAGTTGAGTGACTTGCCCAAGGTCACACAGCTAGGCAATTATTAAGTATCTGATTCCAATTTTGAATTCAGGTCCTCCTGACTCCAGGGCCAGTGCACTGTCGACTATGCCACCTAGCTGCCCCAGAAGACTTCTTATCAAAAATACTGTTCCCTCTGCTGAAATTTCACCACTGAGTTTAGTTCTTCTGGATTAAGTATGTCAGATAAAGTTCATAAATATTTATCATCATCTGGTATATGCAAAGAATGTATTTGGTACTAAAAATTCAAAGACAAAAGTGGAAAAAAAACCTGTTTCTTCAAGAAAGAGAGGTTTACATTTTTCTAGAGGCTAAGCTTTATTCTCTCAGGGTTTTTTTTTCTAAAAAGGCAAATACTTATTGAGTGATAGTACACGGGATTATTAATCATATTGCTGGGAGTCAATTTATCAGGCATCTTTCTCCAGGAAAGAAGATATATATATATATGAAGTGAGCTGGAAGGCATAAAGAGGGCTCAAAACTCAGACATGGCCCAGATCTCCATTTTCTCTTAGAGACCTGTATATGCGTGAAAATTTGTATATCTTGTTAGATCAGTTGAACTAATGAGGTCATGATCACAAGTTCCATCCTCAAGTGTACCAATTAGTTTTATTTTGTTCAATGCCCATAGGCTGCATTTTTAATCATCTTCCTCCCAGGAAGATATTGCAATCCTAAGTGGCCTAGACATTTTTGCAAATCTTCTTTAGACTCCAAGGGAAAACCAAGTGAAAAAACTTCTGTTAATAGTAATACCTTGGGGTGGCTAAGTGGTGCAGTGGATAAAGCACCAGCCCTGGAGTCAGGAGTACCTGGGTTCAAATCCGGTCTCAGACACTTCATAACTACCTAGCTGTGTGGCCTTGGGCAAGCCACTTAACCCCATTTGCCTTGCAAAAAAAACCTAGAAAAAAAAGTAATACCTACTAATAGAAAAACAATGCAATTTTGATGATCTCCTAATAGTATCATAAGTTCTATTGAAATTAGTATGGCATACTTCATGTGAAAATATAACTTTGACTTAACATACTGCCATTGCCATTAATTTGCAGGACATCACATTTTTGAAAATGATAAAAATGCTTCAGGAAAAAATGAAATGTAGCAAAATAAAGGAAACATTTTATTATCAAAATAAGTAGTTTCAGAATTCAGATCTCAAGCAGTATTAAAACATGGTAATGTAAAATGATGTACTGCATATGCTACTTGAAGTCTCTCAGAGATCTGAGACTAACTTTTCCTTCAGAAAACGGTATTTTCTAAATGCTCCCTCTCATAGTCTTGTATCTTTTCCCTAGATTTCTAGGGCTATCCCTTAAAGTACTTTCCCTAAACAACCTTTTATAAAAGAACTCTCTCTTTCTAGAACCAACATATGAGTTAGTTGCATTACCCTATAAAAATAAAAATTGAAAATTCTTGGCATTTGAAAAGGATGTTATCTCAGAACCTAACAAAATTCATGTTAAAATATAAGTCAATCATTCAACAACATTTTTTAGGAATCTGCCACTTATGATCATAGAAGAAGGTAACAAATGAAGGGGAAGAAGAGAAGAGAAAAGAAGGAAGCAAAGAAGAAGGAAAAGGAAGATGAACTACATGATGAGGTGCCCAAAGTAACATTTTTTCACCATTCTAAATTTTTCTCAGTCCTTATATATTAAGCAAAAATTCATCATCATTTATGGTTAATTTTGTTTTGGATGAAGAATGTCAAATGTTTAACTGTGATATAGAATTGGATAGTGCATAGAACTGATTCATCAGCACATTTTTTCAGTAGACTCTCAATAGATATGAATTGGTGGCAGTTAGAAGTAGGAGAACAAAAGCAAGATGCAACCTATCCCAACAAAGAATTGAAAGGAATCTATCCTAAATGGAATAATCAAAGTAAACTTGATCACAGAAAAGGAATGTAGATTTAGAGCTGGAACCCTGGAAATGATTTGGATCAACCTCTTGGTTTTCCTGTTGAAGAAAATGAAGTTTGGAAAAGAAAAGTGATTTGACTATGGCTATAAAATTACTAAGGGACTAGAGAAGCATCCAGGCCACATGACTCCAAGTCCAGCATAGATAATGCAATATATATTTTGATCTTAGCTTAAGAGAGATAGCTTGAAAGTTCAATTGATATCCATGCAATATCAAGTGACCCAGAGAAAGAACAAGTGAATGGGGTAGAATCCTTTGGAGGAGTCATTCAAAAGTTAAATAGATTTAAATGTGAAATAGTTGAGAATTTAGGGTATCAGAGTGTGGTAGCCATAAGTGTGAGATGAAGTTCCATGTTTGACTAGTAGATTAAACAAACCTCCATCACTAAACAAAAATTTTATGAAGTATATTTACCAACTGACTTCCCAAGTAGGAAAAACAGGTGAGATTATTGGAAGATCACTTAGTTGAATGCAATGAATGAACATAATGAAACAGATAAATGATAGATTATTCAATAAACAAATAGATGAATTCTCAGTATTATTATTTTCCCCAGTGTTGTATGTGTGTCTATTGCCTTTCCTTTCCTATCCCATTAGCTAAAGATACAGAAATTTTTTTGACCTGCTTTTTTTTTTTCTAAGAACTTAATGATCCCTGCTTAGAAAGTCTGCTGGCATCTAAATCTAGGTCTATATCCAGAAGAAATTATTTAAAATGGGAAAAGTTCCACAAGGTTCAAAATATTCATAGCAACTCTTTTTGTAGTGGCAAAGAATTGGAAATTGATGGGATGCCAGTAAATTGGAGAGTGGCTAAACAAGTTATGCTATATGAATATAATGGAATATTTTTGTTCTATAAGAAACCATTAATGATCAGACTCTAACTCTAGAGAAGCATGGAATGTTTTATAGGATCTGCTGCTGAGTGAAGGAAGTAGAACCCAGAGAACAATGTACACATTAACAACAATATTGTTAGATGAACAACCTTGATGGAAGCAGCTCCTCTCAGCATTTTAGAGAGCTAGGACAACTAAATTAGACAGTGTTTGGGCAGTGCTATCCCCATCAGAGGAAGAAAATCAAAACAAAACAATAAAAAAATAACCCTTCAGAATCTTATGAACACTTTATATAAAATTTGTTTCATGTATCACTTCCGAGTAGTCTTAATTCCTCATACCAAAAACGACTAATCTTTAAGCATGCTTATCAAAAATATGTGTGTACATTGCTAACCTGACTTCACCCCTGAGGGGAGGAGGGTGGGAAAGGAGGATGGAAGTAAATTTTGTAAATTGAAAATATGCATGTGCAAATGGATAAAAATAAAGTAAGAAAGAAAAATAAGCATGAATATTGAAAATAATATATATATATATAATTGAAAAAATAAAATACTGTTTAACAAAAAAAAAAAAAAAAGAAAATGCAGTTGATAAGAACAGGTTAAAAACCCTATGCAGTGGATAGGGGAGGAAAAGAAGAATGCTTATGATTGCAATCAGCTATAGAATGTGGGAGGGAATGAGATCAAAAATAAAGGGGTGGTATGGAACTATGCTCAAAAAGCAATAAAACTTTTTTATACTCTTTGACAGAGAAATTCCAATTCTGGTTTTATATCCAGAATAAAGTATAAAAAAATAGGAAAAATCCTATATGTTACAAAATATGCATTGCAGCTCTTTTAGTAGTGGCAAAGAATTGGAAATTGAGGGGATGCCCATTAATTGGGAATGGCTAAACAAGTTATGGTACATGGAATATTATTGCTCTATAAGAAATCATAAATGGTAGAACTCTAGAGAAGCATGGAATGACTTACAGGATCTGATGTTGAGTGAAGAGTGTAGAACCAAGAGAGCACTGTACACATTAACAACAATGGTGAAAGGAATAGCTTTTATTGTAGCTGCCCCTCTCAGCAGTTCAGAGAGCTAGGATAACTGTATTAGACTGGGTATGGACAATGTTATCCCATTCAGAGGAAGAAAAATAAAACAAAAACTTCAGAATCTGATGAACACTTTAAAACATTATCTCTTATCTGTATCTTTCTCTTAATCCTAATTCCTCATACCAAAAATGACTAATCTGTAAACATTTTAATCAAAAATGTATGTACAATGCTGACCTGACTGTTCTCCGTGAGGGAAGGGGGGGATGGGAGGGTGGAAGGAAATTTTGTAACTTAAAAATATACATGTGCTTATGGATGAAAATAAATAAATAAATTGTAAAAAAAAAGTAAAGTGCTGGGTTTCAGGGGAAAAATAGGCACTCTTTTTTTCCCCAGTCAATACAAAGGAGAGAGAAAATAGGTGGTGATTATATAATTAAAATCTGTCTTATTTGAACTAGTATTGACTAGTAAAAAAATAGAAACAATTCAGGGTAGTAATTATGTAGCAAATCTACAAAGTACCTTGAATCTGAGGCAACTTTGCTGAGTTTCATACATTTGAGAGTTAATTTCCCAAAGGGCAATATTGCTAAAGTGGCTTTGTCCTCACATACCACCCCATCCCAATTTATCAAACATGATTTGAACATGAAAGGATAATTCTTAAATTCAGAAACTAGATTTTTCAACCATGCCCTTTAGGAATAGTAAAGAACAGAGTTCCAATTTCATTGCTACCTACTTTACTTTATATGTAAAGATGAACACTAACACCCATGGGTGTGCATTTTGATATTTCCCAGAAGCAATGAAAAATATTATTTGTATACCTTTAAGCATTATACAAATGTAACAATAGCAACAGCAACACCACTAACTCACATTTTATAGTGATTACTTTGTACCAGTACCACTGCACTGAGCACTTTATAATTATTACCTCATTTTCTCCTTACAATAGTCCTGGGAAGTAGATGTTATTTTCCTTATCTTATATATATGAGAAAACAGAATAATAATAATAATAATAATAATAATTGTTATTATTATTATTATTATTATAAATATCCTTCTCTATTTGTAAGATGCCAGCCCAGGATAGGGTTTATTACTATGGAGTAAATCCACAAATATATTCACCATTATGTATATATGTGTATAGACTATACACACACATATATATGTTCCATCTACTATAACATATATATATATATATATATGTCCATATATTTTTTAATCCAAGGTTTATCTTGTATTTTTTAATCCAAGGTTTATCTTGTTCAGTTGTGTCCAAATTTTTGTGATCCCATTTGGGTTTTCTTCATACAAATACTGAAGTGGTTTACTATTTCCTTCTCCCAAGTTATTTTATAGGTGAAAAAATGAGACAAACAGGATTAACTGATTTTCCCAGGATCACATAGCTAGAAAGCCTCTGAAATTGGATCTGAACACATGAAGATGAATATTCCTGATTCCAAGTCCAGTGTTCTGTCCATTTTACCATCTAGGTAACTTTTATCTCCTAACTAAGAAAACCAGTTATAAACCACAAAATGAGTAATGTAAGGCAGTGGGAAAATACTAATATTGTTCTGTGTAAGGGGTACCAAGTATGTCCCATGTTGAGCTTTACTTAGAAATCTGTGTGATATAAGGTCACAAATGCCATTAATTATGTAGTTTATAGCTCTCTTGCTATTCATTAAATGTGACCGAATCAAAAAGATGTTAGTACTAGATTGGGAGCTCTAATCTCCATCATTCTCTCTGACCCTGTTACAAAACTCAGCTCTGCATTTTAGTGCTACAAGAACTACTGGTCACACATCCACTGTAATCTAATAGATATTTCCCATATAGAGGTTTATATTCCTAAACATAGTCTGGGATGAAGTGAATATAAATATCTTCCCATTTCATCACTGTTAACTGCAGAGCTTTAGGTGAATGCAGGGTTTGATTACTTACACAAAAATATAGGCAAATTGGCAGGAAGACAGGTTGTGAGGGAGAAATGCCAAGGCAAAAAAATAAGTCACTATTTCTCCATGCCATTACAAAGTGCAAAATATACAGTTTACCACCTGGATCTTTGAGGTAATGACCATTTGTCCCAAAGATACTGGTCCTGTAATGTCACTGTTCTCTAGGATGGATTAGCTTTATAAGGAGAAAGCAGACAAATACTTTCATGGTAAAATGGCATTCTGTGCAATTGGAAAATCAATTACTTCCCTAACTCAAAAATTCCCCCATTCCTTATCAAGCTTGAACTTCTATTAAAGGTGAATTTCTCTAGATTTAATGGATTCATATTGTCGATTTCTTTAAATATTTTAAAGGGGTTTTTTTTAGATCTTTTTTAGCAAGGCAAATGGGGTTAAGTGGCTTGCCCAAGGCCACACAGCTAGGTAATTATTGTCTGAGGTTGGATTTGAACTCAGGTACTCTTGACTCCAGGGACAGTGCTCTATCCACTACACCACCTAGCCGCCCCCTAAATATATTTTAAATGAAAAATATTTTGTGATTTTTGGTTGCTATTACTTTTACTGAACAATTAGCATCATCTTTTGATCCTCTGTCAATTCTATAACTGTTTCAGAATGGGATAATTAATAATAGTATCCTTTTTTCCTTGCCTTTGCAAATGACAAAAACATTTTATTAGCCACATTCCAGTGAAGTAGGTATTGCATGTATCAATATAACTACTTTTTTCAGGTAAGGAGAAGATCAGAAAATTTGATCCAATAAAGATAGGCTGACTTCAAAGATTTTATACATTCTTAGACTTTAATAATTTAAAACTTTTGGGACACTGTATTCACTGAGTACCTGTTATACTATATAAGTGTACAAGAATCAAAGGTATGCCTTATATAGCTCCTGACTTTAGGCAATTTTTCTCACTCTTGGATATGTGAACTTAAACAAACAATTTTTCAACTGTTTTCAATATAATTGACATCCTTTGTAATCTGATGTATTGGGATATGTGGAATTAAAAAATATTATTCAACCTTTATTCATTTTAACTGATATCCTCTGATATCTGATGTATTTTATTTATTTATTCACATTATTCTGGGAAATATACCATAGGACTTCACCTTTCTGTCTAGGGGATTCTCTCTCTCTCTCTCTCTCTCTCTCTCTCTCTCTCTCTCTCTCACACACACACACACACACACACACACACACACACACACACACACACACAAATATTACCCAATTAGAGCAAGTACCCATTTAAGGAAATACAATGCTATTTGAACAGAGAGGAAAGCTTAATGTCCTTAAACTGATTTTCCCACACACATATCTTTAAGAAGTGTCAGTCTGGACAAGTCATATACTGTGACTAAATGGATTGTTCTTTTCCTTCTATCTCTCTTCAAAGACCTCAGATGGATGGGAAAAAGGAGGATTCTAAAAACAAACTAATGACCTCAGAATGTTGCTTGTGTCCACCTTTGGATTTAGGTTTTTTTAGTACTTCTGTTGGATTGTGGTTAATAAACAAACCCCCCCTGTTTCTCCAAATTTGTGCTGTCTTTGACTTCTCTCAAATATCAACAAGCTAGCCTGAGACTGAAAGCAACTATGGTATCTGAACCCTTGAAAATCATTTGCAGGCATGATAATACTAAAAATCAGAAGTTGGGCGACTAGGTGTCGCAGTGGATAGAGCACTGGCCTTGGAGTCAGGAGTACCTGAGTTCAAATCTGGCATCAGACTCTTAATAATTACCTAGCCGTGTGGCCTTGGGCAAGCCACTTAACCCCATTGCCTTGAAAAATCTAAAAAAAAAAAAACCCAAAAAACAAAAAAAACCCAAAAAACAATAAAAATCAGAAGCATTGGAAAAAGATCCCTATTCAACCATCCTACACTGGTTAGTGTAAGTAAAGGGATGGCTTTTGGAAGAGGACAGAAATCATATAGGAAAGACAAAGACAAATATATCACACCTAACTAAAGCTTCATTTTAGTTGACTCTTTTTAATGGTATTTTATTTTACCAATTACATGCAAAGATAATTTTCAAAATTTATCTCTTTGAAAGTTTGTGAGTTCCACATTTTAACTACCTCCCTTCCTTATCTTGCCCCTCCCCAATATAGAAAATAATCTGATATAGGTTATACATATACAATTATGCTTAATACAGTTCCATGTGATTCATGTTGTAAAAGAATAATCCAAACTAAGGGAGGAAAAACATGAGAAAGAAAATAACCATAAACCAAATTTTGAAAATTTAAAACAATGTTATGGCCTGCATTCAATATTCCATAATTTTTTTCTCTGAATTTGGATGACATTTTCCACTACAAGTTTTTTGGAACTGTCTTTGCTGAATTGTTGAGAGGAGTTTAGTTCATCTTGATTGATCATGAGACAATGTTGCTGTTAGGGTGTACAATGTTCTCCTGGTTCTGCTCCCTTCACTCAGCATCAGTTACTGCAAGACTTTCCAGGTTTTTCTGAAGTCTACCTACTTATGAATTCTTACAGAAAAATACTACTCTATCACATTTATATAGCACAATTTGTTTAGCCATTTCCCAACTAATGGGCCTCCTTTCAGTTTCCAAATCTTTGCCACTATAAAAAAAGGCTGCTGTAAATATTTTTGAACATGTGGATCTTTACTAATTTTTTTATAATTTCTTTGGGATAGCAGGTCTAGTACTGGTATTACTTGATCAAAGGGTATGTCTTATTATGTAATTTTGCTATCTCTTATTTTTTTCCTTAAGGATATGATTTCCCACTCAACACATTCAATTTTGATCAATGTATAATGTGGAAGCAATGTGAAGACAATCAAACTCTCTTCTGTGGGGAGTGGGGGTGGGGAGGGAAGCAAGATTGTGGGAAAATTATAAAATTTGAAAAAAAATTTTAAAAAAGAGTATGTTCAGTTTTATTATCCTTTGGGCATAGTTCCAATATTAGTCTCCAGAATGGTTGGATCAGTTCTCAACTCCACCCATAGCACATTAGTGTCCCTGTTTTCCCACATCCCTTCCAACATTGATCATTTTCCTTTTAAGTCATGTTAGTCAATCTAATATGTGTGAGGTATCGAACCTCAGGGTTGTTTTGATTTGCGTTTCTCTAATCAATAATGATTAAAGCATTTTATGTGATTGTAGATACCTTTAATTTCTTCAGCTGTTCATATCCTTTGACCATTTGTCAAATATGAAATGACTTATATTCCTAAAAATCTGACACAATTTTCTATATATTTTACAATTGAGTCCTTTATCAGAAACTCTAGCTGTGAAAATTGTTTCCTAGATTGTTGCATTCTTTCTAATCTTGATTGCACTGCTTTTATTTATGCAAAACTTTTCAATTTAATGAAAGTTTGGATTAATCCATAAAATTATTTGACTTCCAAATATAGTCACACTTAGATTTTTAACTTATAGTATTTTTGAAGGAGGTAGTAGTACTACTGCGTACATGTATTATAATAATATTATTTTTCTTCAGTCTTCCTTCTCTCTCTTTCCCCTTATAAAATGAGAGGGAAAATTCAATGGGAGAGGGTACAAATATAATGCCATATTCCATTCTACTTTCATTTCCTTTCTCTGCTTTTGGAAGCAGCTGCCAAAACCCACTGCCTAGGCAAGCAATTTGAGAATTAAACAAAACAGCTAGATCAAGTAGTTTTATTTATAGAGATCGTGTATGTGTGCCAACCCAGGAAAAGTGGAAGCATAGCAGAATGCAGACCACTTCTACCCTTGCTTCTACTTTTGACTATACCCCCCTGTCATCATGCAATAGATCCATTATCCTGTTTATAGTAGGCATCAAAAAGAATAATTGCATTTTCTGATTTTAAAGTCAGAATAAGGTTATATTTCCATTTCTAGAGTAATGAATTTACTTCACCAAGATGTCCAAGCAAATATTCTGAATATGAATTCATCTTTACATAGCCATTCAATGTTGGTGTTATTCATGTTTATTTTAAGCCCTCCTTACCCTGACTTTCATGGATGTAAGCATTTATGCTAAATTTTCGGTGCTTGTCTCCAATCTATATTTATTGCTGATTATTTCCCTTTTCAACTCTTTTGCTGGGGTTGAATTATTTCTATTTAATTTTAAAGAGTGTTTTTTAAATGAGTAATTTGACTGAATTTTAAAACTAATTTTATCTATCTTTTGGACACAGTAAAAATGTTACCAACTCTACTGAACCTTTACTATTTGAATCCCTGTCATTTTATTCCACTATTGGAAGTCATCCCTTTTTCTCTGAATATTGCTAGTTCATTATTTATATCTTTTATGCATTTTTGTTACTGTTCAGTTGTTTCAATTTCATCCAACTCTTTGTGATCCCGTTTGGGTTTTCTTGGCAAAAATATTTGAGTGGTTTGCCATTTCCTGTTCCAAAGCATTTTACATATAAAAATCTGAGGCAAATAAGATTAAGTGACTTGAATATGATCATACAGCTAATAAGTATCTAAGGTAATTTGAATTCAGTTTTCCTGACTGCAGGATCAATATTCTATCCAACTGCCCCTCCTGTATTTATTCCATACTTTATTAACCATTTATTTAAGGATATGACTTTGTCTCTCTTTATTTTCTAGGAGATTAAGGGTCTTATTCATCTTTGCATTTTCCTTCAGGACAAGCAATCCAGGATGCATTCAATAATAATTTGCTGGATAGAAGATGTGTATTTCATGGATTGAAATGATCTGTCTCTATAGGACATGGGGATTAAAGCTAAAAGGAGAATTATGGGTCCTCTGTTCAATTCCTTCCATATTATACATGATAAAATTGATAACAAGAGATATTAAGCAATTTATCAAAAGACCCAAGAGTAAGTTGAAGTTTGGATTTAAATCCAATCTTTCAACATAATATTCACCACCCTTTCTACTTACTATACCACTCTGCCTTTATTTCCAGGGTTTCTTTTAAACCTTTATTCATGTGTTAAGATACCTTAAAAATACTTTACAGTTCTATTACTTGTTCAAAATAACAGAGTAAATATGACATGTATTAGTGGGAAACTTTTTACATAATAAATTTCTTCTGGGTGACCTTTTCTATATAAATATATGTTTATATTTATATTTATATAAAAGGGAAAGAAATCAATACAACCCCATGTTAAGTTCAAATGACAGTGAACAATTGCCTCCATAAGAAGTTAAAAATGACTATGATAACTTGTAAAGATCTAAAGTATTCTTTGGAAATTTAGAGGAAATTTATTTGTCATTTTGAATTATAACACTTTTGAGGTCATAGTAATCCTAGCTTCTATTTAATTCTTTGTTTCCTTGTCTAACTTTTGAACAGAACAAAAGACTGCTTTGGTTGTTAGTTTATATGGTCAAATCATCTCAGTCCACTGAACCATCAAGGCATGTCCTGATTGTGACAAAAATTCTGAGATGGGACACATGAATCAACAGTATCAGATGGACAAATACCAAAAAGTATATGAAAATGTGTTCCGCAAGATTCTATTTTCTTCCGATGAAATAGAAGAAGCCCTCACAAGAATCACAAGAAGAACCAATCCTACAGAAGCCTTTTTTCATTGTTCAGCCATTCAATCATGTACAACTAACTCTCCATGACCCCATGGACCATAGAATTCTCTTGGCAAAGATACTGGAATGGTTTGTCATTTCCTTCTCTGATGAATTAAGGCAAACAGAGGTCATTTGATTTGCCCAGGATCATACAGATAGTAAGAACTTAGGTTTTCTTTACTTGAGGTAAGCACACTGGCTTCCTGGCTGCTTCTAAGAAATTCTAAGGAATTTGAAATTTTAAAAGTTTTAAAATTTTGTAAAAAAATTAACAATAAATCAGGAAACTTAAGCATACCAATCTCAAATTAGATTTCTTTTGTATGTACATTTAAATATTTGTATATAGATTTAAATATTTTACTTTGCACTCTTGCTTAATATAAACATATATAAAGTATGTAAATATGTAAAATATATGTGTATATTTATTATATATGGGCAGATATACACATGTGTGTATAAATTATATATATATATATATATATATATATATATATATATATATATATATATGAAATAAGCAGGAAAAAACTCCAATGAAAGAAACATTTGTGGCCTGAAATGTGCAAACATTCAGAAAAACAAAACAAAATTTGAAAAGAGTAGCTCTACTGGGAAGAAGAATGCAGGCATAGCAATAATAGACGATAATGAGCCAGGGAATGACAATGATTCATGCTAATATAGGCCATTCAAAGTAGATACCTTGTAACAACTCAGTGAGGTAGTAGTACAAATATTACTGCTTTCATTTTTCAAATTTTTCAAAAATCACCCTCAAAAGGTTAAATAAAGTCACATAGTTCAATAAGAGGGAAAATAGATATTAGAGCCCTGTTCTTCTAACTCCAAAGCAAATGCTCTTTCTATTATGACTATATTATAGTTTACACCTATAGGTAATTGGAATTGGACATCTCTGAACTCAGAGAGCCAAGGGAGTAAGGTCCAGAATAAAGCCTTTAATCCTTGCATTAAAATTCTGTGATAAAGGAAATTTAGGTATTATTTAATTTAGGTAACTCTGGAGCCTGAAGATCAAGTACCAAGAAAAAAATCCAAGCTAAGGAGCTAATACATTGACCAGCAAGGCAAAGAGCCTACCTAGGTCCAGGTAATTCACAAGTAGATCTACTTTTCCTTTTCTCTTGATAATTCATGGTTAGAAAAATATCCCTAGGGGATCTGGAAAAGGAAGAATGTTTTTACACAAACACTGATCAGAAATAGTTGCTAGTCAGCTATGATTTCAGAAAAATCATTATCATTTAATATTGAGAAAATATTACTTACCAAACTTACCCATATAATAATGGCAAATATCATCTTATGTGGCTAAGATTTTGCATCATTAATCTTCAAATGAAGATTAATAATATGAATAATGGATTTTTACATTGGAATTCAAGTGTACACTGAGGAAATCTCTTTTATATATATTAGAATAGTCAATAGTTTATAAGAATTTATTAATATGTCATATGTGTCAGACATTAAATATTGGAGATACAGAAAAAAAGAAAAAGAAAAGGTCCCTATCTTCAAAGAGTTTATAATCTGATGGAAGAAGACAAGAAAAAAAAAGAATTAGCAACTTGATAAAAAATAACTCAATAAATTTAGCATACCAGAAGAAAAACACCTGTTCCCTGAGAAACCTAATAAAACAATGGTTCTTATAGATATTCTTAAAGTATAAACATCTCCAAAATATAGTATGCTATATGGTAGAAATCTGATACAGAAGTGGAAATAAATTTAGAAATCAATAAATATTCAAGTCAATCATCTTTTGTGCTTGGGTGTAGGGGAGAAATATTCCACAATCTTGGAAGGAAATAATGCCTCATTTTACTGGGGCATAATTTCAAAAATCATATTCAACTAATAGGTATTATTTCTGCACATCTATTTGTAATTGGGGTTAAACTCTACAAGAGAAGATTTTAAGGCACGTTTTGGATGTCTATGCCTTCAGAACTATAGATCACGTTTAATAAAAATAATAGGAAAAATGCAATGAAAACTTATGTTAGACACCCCATAGGTGAAATTGATTTATAATGGGGTGCTTTTGCATTTTGAAAGAACTAATCTACTTGGAGGTATTCCAAGATGGCCCTTAATTGCACTGAAACTATACTCAACTCTAGAGCAAAAAGTTTTATTGGTTTCTAATATGAACATCTGTGCCAAATACCAAAGGGATTTGCTACCTAAAATGATGAGAAATCTTGAGAGCAAGCTCATCTTTACCAAGGCATATTCAGCCTTAAGATGGGGTCCTTCAAGTACATAATTAGTCTCTCAAAGATATGACAGGTATAATTTCAGCACAAGATTGCTTCTCTGACTTACTTAGGCACTTGAATTAACTTTGAAAGAAAATTAGTTAACTAACTCCACAGTAATAGCTTTTTTTCAAATACAGTAGTTAAGATGTCTGTTTCCTCTCCTCCTACATCTGTTCTGATAGTCTACTGAATATATTTGAATTATTTTAGAGACACACAATTAATTGTCAAGCCACAAAATCACCCGAATGTGTTGTGAACTCTACATTAGAAAAGAATAGTCAAAAATTCAGGAGTAGCTAGGTGGCGCAGTGGATAGAGCACTGACCCTGGAGTCAGGAGGATCTGAGTTTAAAGCCAGCCTCAGACATTTAATAATTGCCTAGTTATGTTACTTTAGACAAATAATTTAACCCCATTGCCTTAAATAAATTTAAAAAATTAAAACAATCATCCAGATCATTTAATAATTAAGGAAAATAGTACCTTGTATTGAACTTGTCATGTTGGTTGCCCATTATCAGATCAGTACTTCTTTGTGCACTTTGTTCAGTTATTTTGGTCTTGTCTGACTTTTAATGACACATCTCCAACTTGGGAGTTTTCTTAGCAAAGATATATCCTGGTTTGTCATTTCCTTCTCCATCATTTTACAGATGAGGAACTGAGACAAACAGGGTTAAGGGGTTTATTCAGAATCACACAGCCAAGTATATGCCTAAGGAACAGATCTGACCATGTCACACTACCCTACCAAAAAGATGTTCAGCAGCTGTTAAATTATTTCAGTACGTCTGATTTTTCATGACCCCGTTGAGTTTCTTGGTAGAGATACTAGACTGATTTGACATTTCTTTTTACAAATCACTTTATAAATGGGTAAACTGAGCAAATAGTTTTAAGTAGCTTGCCCAGGGTCACATAGCTAATGTCTGAGGTCATATTTAAACTCAGAAAAAAGGAATGTTCTTGACTACAGCCCAGCACTTTATCTGCTTCCCCACCTAACTGTCCTTATGTACTCCTATGAACATACAAAATGTAAAGAGATTACCTGACCAGTGTAATATCAGGGTCACTTAAAAAAATCACAAACTGACCCACTCCTTTGGAGAAAGGCAGAGAGAAAAGAGTGATACAATGAGATAGAGCATTAGATCTTGAATCAGGGAACCTGGATTCAAAATTTGCCTTTGACTTATTACCTGTGTGAGCCGAGAAAAGTCATTTATCTTCAGTTTCTTTATCTATTAAATGTGGGAGATGAACTAAGTGACTTGTGAGATCTCTTCTAGTTCTTTATCTATGATCTTATATCTAAGAGCTGGAAGAGGGGAGAATGAGCAAAAGAAAATAAATATCCCTCCTTGAATAGAAAAAGTACTTCATATTGATTATAAATTTAAAGTTAGCAAGGACCTCATATGTAGATATTTATTGTCCTTTATAAATACTTGAATAGAGAATGATTCTTCATTTAAGTACCTGTTATCTAAGAAGACTCAAAGTAGTGTATGGTCTGGAAAGATGCTAAAGAAGCAGGGAGGACTGAAGTTCTAAATATTCACACTAGATGCTCTAGTGCATAGATGTCCCTGAAAAATCAATAAGTAATATTATGATACTAGATATCAGTAACAAGAGCTCCAAAATTGCAGAAAAGGAAAGGTCAGGGAAATGAGTCAAAATGAGCTTATACTTCACTAATTTAGCTCAGTCCAGCTCTATCTATAACCATTATTTTCACTGTATATTTACTTTTGACTTCAGTTTGTGTTTTGGGGGTCCAGACTGGAATTCTTTGAAAACCTTCCACCTTTTTTTCCTGAAAGCAGAAAGATAGGAGTAGCATTTAAGAATGTATATAATAGCAATTCTAATAACCTCCCTGTGTATGTGTTTATAAACTATACTTCTTTTTAACTTAAGATGTAAAATTGCTCATACTAAATGTTAGTTCTAAAAATCATGTTTGAGGGCTATTGATTATGTCCTTTTTCTATTTTTCAATTCAGCAAACATGTATTATGTATTTACAGTGCACAGAGACAGCTGTGTAAATCCTAGAAATTATACAAAGTGTTGATAAGATGTCTCATAGAGCTTCTAACGTTAACTCTACCCTAATGTGAGAAGACATAATGTTAAATATTTATTTTCATTTCATATTACATGGATTTTTTCATCACCTGGGGAATTGACTCCTGTGGAAAAGGCCTAGTTATCCCCAATAATATTAGATTTCCTTCCAGGCACAGGAAAGTCACCCTTGCATGTGCCTTGCATGTGCCAGGCAAGTTAAATCAATATAACAACCTGACCTTAGTTTCGGATTGGGATAGCCTAAATCCCTTTACCTAAAATCCTTGAGAATACCAGTGGTCTGATGAATATTAGTCCTGCTTCTACTGTGGCCCTGAGGCCATCAATAAAGGGAAAAATCACTATGGATGTGTCCAATTTTCTCACTGTTATAGACACTAATTGCTGAAGTACTGTTCGTAGGCACTGGTGGACAGGAAAGCCCCAAACCCTGAGTACTGCAGCACTCCCCAGGCTTTGATTTCTCCTTCAAGCAACATCTTTAAAACCATCACTATGGGTAACAACTCCCATGGAGATCCTTCCTGGTTATTGCTCCTTTAGGCAATGCAGCCACAGTTTCTGAAAATTTAGAAAAGAAAATTTGTGCCACCAAAGTCCTTGGACCTATCCTAAGATTCAATAACCACAAAAGCCCTTCATTGGATTTGATATTTCTTCACTATCAGTGAAAAATACTTTAGAGTCGGTGATTTTTGAACAGGTACATTTCAGATAAACCTGGAAAAACTTATGTGAACTAATGCTGAGTGAAATAAGCTGAAATAGGAACACTGTATACATTAACAACATTATATGAGGATCAACTGTGATGGACTTAGCTCAATGAGCAAAGACAATTCCTTTTTTTATAATTTTATTTTAACGCAATGGGGTTAATTGACTTGTGCAAGGCCACACAGCTAGGCAATTATTAAGTGTCTGAGGCTGACATTGAACTCAGGTCCTCCTGACTCCAGGGTCAGTGCCCTATCCACTGTGCCACCTAGCTGTACCAAGCAAAGACAATTCTAAAATATTTGCTTCCTTTTTTAGAATTTGTTTTGTGTTTTTTTTCTCCCATGGCTTTCTCCCCCTTTAAGTTCTGATTCTTCTTTCAATAACGTGAATAATACGGAAATACGTTAAACACAACTTTACATGTATGACCTATATCAGATTACTTCCTCTCATGGGGGGAAGGGGAGAAGGAAGGGAGACAGAAAAATGTGTAATTCAAAATCTTCTAAAAAATGAATTTTGAAAATTGTCTTTACATGTAATGGGAAAAAAAATAATTTTTTTTCAAAAGATCATGATTTTCCATTGGTTTTTGTCACTTTACCCTAAGGATAAACAGATCTTTCCAAATAATTTGTGACTGAAAACTCTATGTATATTGTCTTCACATTAGAATTTGAGCTCATTGAGATCAGGGGCTGGCTTGACTTTCTATTTCTGCCCTTAGAAGTCAGCATGGTGCTTTATACATCTACTTCATGAATGTCCTTTAATTCCTTCATTTCTTCTTTTCTGCACCTACACAATCAACCACAACAGTACAGTCAACAACACCATGGTAAGAAGTACCCAGTCATGGTGAAGAATATTCATTGCTAATCACAGAAAATCCAGTATTGAGTTGTTCCTCCTTTCTTCCTTTGTTTGTACAGGGCCTTTGGAAGGGTGTCTAATCATTCTTAACCTCCTAAGAAAATTCACAGAATTGTCCTTCTATGGAGAGTGCAAGAATTGCATGAATACAATTTGTAAGCTATACCTGAGAATCAGATAACTTTTGTAAATTAATTTCATATAATCAATGTTTTTAAATGGGGAAAATGTTGTTTATCAGATAAATATAAATCCCATATTTTAATAACCAAGATCTTAAACAATCTGGTATCAATCTACCTTTTCTAGATTCATTTCACTCTTCTTACCTTTGTCTAATTTTCTAGGCAAAAATGGACTACTAACTGCTTCCTAATCTTATCTTGCCCCCTTTCCAATTCCCATTTTGCAATCCAACTGTTATCCAGT
The DNA here is from genome assembly GCF_037893015.1 of Macrotis lagotis. NCBI lineage: Eukaryota > Metazoa > Chordata > Mammalia > Peramelemorphia > Peramelidae > Macrotis > Macrotis lagotis. The sequence goes on from NC_133658.1 coordinate 482,818,742, forward strand.
CATTAATTTATCAATTGGCAAGACATTGTGTTAAGTACTGGGATGCAAAGAAAAATGAATAGCAGGCCATACCTTCAAGGCACTCACATTTTGCTAAGGAAAACATGTATAGACATCATTATATAGAGAATACATGTAAATTAAATACAAAGAAAAAATATCCCCTCCACATTTCCATTCATTGAAATAATCAGTTCACAGGTTCATAGATAAAGATCTTGATAGTACTTTCAGTGGTCATTTAGCCCAACTCCTTAATTTTACAGATTAGGGAACTAAGGCCCAGAGAATCTTTTGAGGTTCAAATCTATACATTTGACAGAATCATTAATCCTTTTAAAGTGTTGTTTTCTCACTCATAAAAGATAAGAGGACCATGGTTGGAAGGTCTCTTAGAGATCATTTAATACAAATTCTTCAGATTGCAGGAAAGGAAACTGAGATAAGAGAGAAATTAAGTAATTTACCAGTAAGTGGCAGAGGCCAGATATGCATTTATTATCAAAATATTTTGTTGAGATTCCTCTATTTTCTTTACTGCATTCTGCCTCATATCCTTGTATCAGTATATATATATATATATATATATATATATATATATATATATATATATGATTTTTTTCCTATTCAGATTTAAATTCCTTGAATATAGGGCTAGAACAATGGAAGGAAGAAAAATTTTGAGATAGAAAATGAGTTCAAATTGCAGTTCTATAAATTGTCAGTATGTGAACTTGGCAAAGTCACAGCCTCTCTAGAGTCACAAGATAAAGTGGTTGGATTAGATGACTTCATGTACTAAAATTTTGATTATAAAACTATGTTCTTCTTCTTTGTGCTCCAAATATCTTAAACATATTAAATGCTTTGCTAAGTGAATTAAATCAAAATAGGATGAATTCATTAATCTGGGAATATATGTCATAGTATATAAAGAATAAGGGGAACCTGTTATTCAGAGATCTCTCTAGACCTCTGTAAGGAAAGGGGATAGAAATCACATTTTTAATTACTGTATATGTTTCTAAAACACTCATATAGAATAAGAATAATATAATTATATATTTAATTTGCTGAATGAAATAAATCTAGGAGTTGTTTTCATGCTTCATTATCATCATCATCATCATCATCATCATAACTTCAGAGTGTTTACTACACACTAGGTACTGTGGTAAGCACTTTACAATTTAGTAAGTCATATGATACTCACAACAATCTGGAAAGATAAGTTCTTTTATTGTCTTCATCATATAGATGAAGAAACTAAGGCAAGTGAGATTAACTTTCTTGCCCAGGGTCAGCTAGTAAATATCTGGGTATCATATTGAACTTTTTTCTTTCTAATTTTAGGCCCAATGCCTCAACACAGTATTTCATCTTCAAATATTTATGACAACCTTTGATTTTAGTTCATTCATGATTTTCTTAACAGTAGATTGCTCAGTTAAAGGAATAGGCACATACTTTAACTGGTCATTATTTTTTTCTATGAATACATTGTATTAAGCAAAACACATTATGGGGATTGGGAAGTAGTTGCTTAGAATCAAAGGAATGAGGTCAAAATGGAAAATTAACTGGAAAACTTTGCCAAAGGGTTTTATAGTTTTAGAATAAGAATTTTTTTCTAGTAATTTGAAAATGTTTTTGAGAAATACAAAGTCTTGGGAGCAAATTCTATGGAGGGTGTGTGTGTGTGTGTATATATTTCTAGGAATTTTATTCATATCTCTTAGAACCCTTAAAGAATAAAGCTCCTAATTTTGCTTAGCTTTCAAATTCTTTATTAGAAGCTTTACCTTTCTATAGTCTCACTTAGCACACATGACAAGATTTATTTCCAAGATAGATGATAGCCTACATAACCCTGAACTGATAAAGGACATATCTGAAGTATTATTTAAAATGATGGATAGTTACAAACTTTACACTAAAAAAAAGATATGTTCATAATGGAGAAGTTGTTTGAGAATAGATTATAAGTGGGAAAAATCCAGTACTTCACAAATAAATATGGTCATCAAAATTCATGGTATGAAAACTCATTATTAGTGGATTTCATATGAATATCTTCCCTCCAACAACCCTAAATGAGTTTTTCATTTCATTCTACTTAGTGTTGACAATAGTTGGTAATATAATATTTTATATTTCTCTGCTGAATCCCAATGGTTTTAGCAAGGTCATGTATTTGTGACGATGAAAATTTATATTACACACATTTGCAGTCATGATGGTCATGATGATGGTTATGTTTAGTCATTTCTCAGTCATATCTAAATCTTTGTGACCTCTTTGGGGGTTTTCTTGGCAAAGATACTGAAATGGTTTGCCATTTCTTTGTTTGAGGCTAGAATTAAACAAAGCAAGAAAAATCTTTATAACTCCAAGCCCAGCACTCTGTCCAATCCATCACCCAATCCCTCTAATAATCATTAAGACAATATGTTTAATCAGGAAGAATGCTAGAATTGGAGTCCAAGGGACTATACCAGCTCTGCCACTTAATAATTATGTGACCTTGGGAAAGTCAAAACTCCTTTTGACTGTTGCCTCATCTGTAAAATGAGAAAGGATGTTCTAGAGATGTCTTAGGTTCCTTCCAGCTCTAAATCTGTATTCTTAGGTTCTTAGGAACTGTCACTAAAAAGCAAACCAACTTTCTTTGAATAAGTCATGCTGCCAGCATAATCTAAAATGATGTAGATGAATATCACCAATGACAAACTGGATTAGGTTTGAAAAGTTGTTAAGAAAGGAAGCATATGGCAGGAAAAACTTTGATAAAACATCAGCCAGGGTGGCTAGGTGGTGCAGTGAGTGGATAGAGCACTGGCCCTGGAGTCAGGAGTACCTGATTTCAAATTCAGCCTCAGACACTTAATAGTTACCTAGCTATGTGCCCTTGGGCAACCCACTTACCCTAATTGTCCTGCAGAAATCTAAAAAAAAAATTAGCCCCCCCAACTCCCCACCACACAACAAATATAATAAGACAAAGTATTGTCTTCTTCTAGTAAAGCAATTCACTGTGCTATTGACTAATTGACTAATGAATGGATATACATTATAAACACTTACTGGAAGAGTCAGATAATGACTCTCAATATAAATTAAGTGGACACATGAGTCATTGGCATCAAGTCATAACGGATTTTAATCCAATCACTCTTCCAACCAAGAATGGGATGATATATAATTTGAGTCCATAAAATGAGTCTAATAGTCATTGAAGACCAAGTCTAATTATACAACTTTCCTGTATACTTTCTTTGTTTATTCTTTATATTTGGGAGAAATATGAGTTTAACTGTTTATTTTTGCATATAGAAAGGCTAGAATAGATTGTCCTGGAATCTACCTGTAATTTACTTTAGTTCACTAACATGATGTATAACAGCAAAGAAAATTGGAATATTAGGACTAATGATCCAGATAAATCACATCAGAGTAATTGTTTACCTGAAATAGCAACAGAATTTAGGCAAATTGGCATTGTATTATTCAGGAAATCTTATCTGTTTGTAACATTAAATAAAACATGGAACAAGGTTAGAAGGAATCATAAAAAGTGACCTACATCATATTCTCTTGCCTCTAGAAAGGATTACTAAACCCAACCAAATTAATAATATTCATTATTTAAAATATATTCTACAGAGGATTTTTGAGCTTCCCCATTGTTATACCCCTGAAAGAAATTCCTTTTTAAATTTCACCTAAATTTCATCTCCATCTTTTTTAGATGTCCTAATCTACTTCCTTATACTGAAATGAAGAAAAGTTGCTCAACTTGATCTAATCAATATCCTTTTATGTAACTCTACTAGGAAAATGGTTTCCACATTGTTTCATCAATACTGTTGTTGTTGTTGCTATTCAGTCATTTCAGTACTGTCTGACTCTTTGAGGGTTTTGTTGGCAAGGATCCTGAGACAATTTTCTATTTCCTTCTCTAGTTCTTGGTCACATAACTAGTATTTGAGGACAAATTTGCATTTAGTGCTTCTTGAATTCCAGGCCTGGTGCTTTATTCAGTGTATCACCTAGCTGTCCTTTCATCAGTACTAAAAATGGCCAAATTCTGTTATTCTTGCTCACAAGGATGTCTTGACTCTCTCATGAATTGGATATAATTGAGGCACAATTTCACAAAGTCATCAGTCTCACTCTTTCTTCCAGAGTCATTGAAGTCCAGTGACAAGATAGAAGTCAAGATAACTGGCAATAGTTCAGCATGAAGTATTTGACCTCCACACCTTTAATGTCTGATCAAGATCTAAGCACTCCATCAAATTTTGTACAGAATCAAGGTTGTTGTGATAAAGAAAAGAGTTCTTTCTTGAAAATTATCATCATCAATCATCACCATCACAATATAATATCACAATGTCTAGCATTTTTAGATTTGAGAAGAATTTTATTTACTTTAATGCTTGCTAGAATCCTGTGACGTAAGTACTCACAGTATGAAGTAAAAGTTCAAAAATGTCATGGACTGGAAGATAACTTAGGAACTGTCCAATCAAACCATCCCATTTTGCAGATAAGGAAACAAGGTTAGAGAGACCCAAAGAAGTCCAGTTATCTGAACAGAATTATGTAAGTACTTACTGCAAGGAACCAAACATAATAAGGCAAGGGCAGGCATGACATTGTTTGGGTACTGACTTCCTTTGAAATAGATCACTGCTATTCTCATGTTTTTCACTATTAGTGAAGAAAGTGAAAGCCACCAATTATATCAACTATTCATGCCACCATATCTTGAAAAGTTATATCATAAGATTTACATGATTCAAAATTGAAGTAAGCAGAGCCAAGAAAATGGAAAACAGTGACTATAGCAACGTAAATGAAAACCACAACAATATAAAATCAATTCAATATCGCCAAATTATAAAATATAAACTTTGTTTCTAAAAAGAGAAAATTGCAGCCACATTCCCCTATTCCTTTCAGAAGTGTAATGTCCAAAGGCATAGAATATTACAAGTAATATACTTTTTTTAGTGATTAATCAGTCCGTCCTGTTATTTTTTCCTTATTCCATTCTTAAAAATGTTCTTACTATGAGGGATCCCATATGGGTTTCTTTTCAGAGAAGAGGAGGGATCATGGAAGAAATTACAAAATTGAAATATTATTAAAATTATTCATATAAAATTATAGCCATGATTTTACATGTATAATGATAGCATTGCTTGCTGACTTGAGGAGGGGGGAGAGAAAAGAGGGAGTTCGAAAACCTTGTAATTCCAAATCATAAAAATGAATGTTGAAAATTATCTTTATATAAATAATTGACAAAATAAAATCATATTATATGGAAAAATATTGGACCATTTAGTTAAATCGATTCACTCCCTATAGAAATCACATTTGGGAATATCTCTTGGATTTTTTTCCTAAAACACACTACATATGATGCCCTTTTATCTTTGAATAGAACATAGCAACAACTCACATCCAATATCCGGCCTTAGCTTTTTATCATATTCTCTTAGCAACTTGTTGAGTATAAGAGTCACGTCAGTGTCTTGGGTTTTTGGAGCCAGGACCCACTTCTGGTTATAAGATAGGTCTTCATATTCATCATCTTCAATCTTTCTGGATCTGTAATAGAAATTTAAGTGAGATATTTAAATAGAATTTAAATAATTACTTCATTCCTTTTTGATAGGTCTTATATTTTCTAGCCTGTGAACAATTGGGGAGAACTAGAAGGATTGAGAGAAGAGAAACAAGGGTACCACTAATTCTAACAATTGCTGCTTTTCAGTCAAAGAGGAAGGGAATACCTCACAGGAGAGATGGAAAGAATAGGACTGCTCATAATAATTGTGTCTCTTTTTAGTGAACTATTTACTTTTAATAGTAATTCACCTATAATTTACTTGTTTGTATGATATAATGAGCACCTGAACAGAACACAATCATTGGAGAAAATATATCTAAAAATGTTTACTAAAAGTTAGCCCATAAAAGGCTTTAGCATTCTGATCACCAGTATTTTTCTGTACCATGCTTTGAAAGTCAGTGTTTGGGAATTCAATCTTATTGAAGTGAACTCTGGAGGAATAACCATTTTTTGGAGTATTTTGTAGGATTTATCAGCTAAAATTTTGATTGTTCCCCCCCCAAAGACAACATTTATTACTGAGCTAAGAATAGTCTGCTCAGGCTTTACCACTTGAAAATAATTGGGTAAACAGTTTCACTCCATTACTTCTCCCTGCAACTGAAATCAAAGAATTTATGCAGATTTACTTGTGTTTAGGAAAGGCATTTTCCCCTTTCAGTGTTCCTCTTAATAGTGAACTTGTAATAGAGTTCTTAGGTAGGTGTAAATCTTCCTGCTGCATTGCTTGTCCTTTCTAACACAAAAACTGATTTATTTCTTGCACAGCAGGTTAATAAGGATATTAAAATTTAAACATTTTTAATACATTTTGGTCATTAATAAATGAGCATATCCTCAAAAGAACACTCCACTATACTTTCAGAATACATTGTTCTAGATAGGCTAATATTGTGAATCAATTGAATAATATTCCAATCATGCTAATTCAATGTAACCTTGTACATAAATTGAATATTATGTGGCAGATTCTGGGTTAGGCACTGTGTATACAAAAAACAAAAATAAAGGGGCGGCTAGGTGGCACAGTGGATAGAGCACTAGCCTTGGAGTCAGGAATACCTGAGTTCAAATCCAGTCTCAGACATTTAATAATTACCTAGCCATGTGGCCTTGAGCAAGCCACTTAACCCCATTGCCTTGAAAAGCTTAAAAAAAAAAAAAGATAAGACAGTCTCTGTCCTAATAGAGCTGAAGAGTAAAAGTGAACATGAGAGTCAACACATACCCAGAGCAGTAAATAGATAAATATGTGAAGAAGATAAAGATCACTGATAACTGGGGGAAGGAGCCAGAAAAAAACTTCCAACAGGTTGAAGGAACTCAAGCACATAAGAAAAACGATTTGGGTAAACACCTTGTTTTCTGAGTGCTGTTCTATTAAAAATTTAATAACATAGGGCTTTAAAAGGAGAAGATTTTGCTGTCATCTTAAAGTGGGTGTTTTCAAATGGAAATCCATTTTGCATGTACAAATAGATGGAAAAAATAAATATTGTTTACTTGAAGTTGATTTTTCTTTTCCTTCCCAGCATTTGTGTTTGTATGTGTGTGTCTATTATTCTTACACAGCAAGACATTATCAATAATAATAGGGACTCAGGATTTGTCTTGAGTTATAGTTGTCCGGTGTAGCTTTGTTTAGACATTGTTTAAAAAAGTTTATCATAGTTCCCTCAACTCAAGATATATATATATATATATACACATATATATAATATATATATATTATATATATGTATATATATATATATATATATATATATACACATATATATAATATATATATATTATATATATGTATATATAATATATATATTATATAAATTCATATAGCTGTTCTTGTGTAATGCATGTTGATAAATAAAATTAAAATTGACTGAACTATCCATGTCTATAGAGCAATACTATGGTGTAGAAATTTCCAACAAGTGATTAATAAAAATGTGTTGGCATAAATGTGGGTACACACACATATATAATATATGTGTACATATGCATATAAGCATGGAGCTAAAACTCCACTTGCTTTTGATTTTGCTTTAAAAATACAATAAATGTATCCTAAAACTGAAATTTTATTTTTAAAGCAAAATTCTTTTCCTAATTTAAGTTTACTTAAATGAATAATGAAAACATTTAATTCATTGACCTCATGTTTATTGAACATAGGTGATGATATTTCAAATACCTAATGACTGGTTTGAGACATTTGGCTGAGGACTGAAAATAATAGTCATTACATAAAGCACAAAATGTACAGTATTGAAATAAAGCACATAATTTAAATTTAATCTTTTCAATAAATGATTTGTGTAACCTTACTACATATTTTAAGCACTAATACCAAATGGATAAGTATGCTCCATCTTTAAAATGAAAATTGCTCATGTTATTTAGGAGTATTCATAGTTAATGTCTCATAGAAAACAACAATATATGTGATGTAGTAGTTGGGATTCATATAGTGATTTGGGGCGGCATTAATCAAGTAACATCTTGTTACTTGAGCTTAGAAGAGCTTAGAAGATTCCAAACAAATAATAAGTTCATACAGCCATCTAGTCCAATCCCTTACGTTATGGATGAAAAAACTAATGTCAACTGAAGCAAAGGATTTAGCCAGTATCACTTAGTAAAAATCAAAATCTGAGGTGAGGTTTAAATCCAGGTTCTCTTGCTTCAGAGCCAAGTTTCTTTCCATTGCATCATAGGACAAGAACATTTTTCTGGTGATTGGATGGAAGAATGGGAGTTCTATTTGTCTTCCCTTCCCTTCCCTCTGCTCCTCTTCTCTCCTCTCTTCTCTCTCATTTGTACAATTGAATGAAAATATGTCTGTGTATTGTCCACATTAGTCAAAGTAAACTTATTTTCACTATATCTTTAGTCTGTTTTCTTTGGATTAATGGAGTATATCATATAATTTATTATGACTTTTTTGAAGTTACATGGATACTGTTTTAGATTCTTAAAGGTTCTACCATAATAATTATTATGGTAAGCCTAATTCTCCCTCTGGTGGTGAGGAGAAAGAGTGAGTTAGCATATAACTTTTGGGAGGGCATTCTATAAGTTTTTATCTGTATTTTTGTGTGTTTGTGTATTTGTTTGTGTGTGTTTGTGTGTGTGTGTGTGTGTGTGTGTGACTTAGGAAAGTATAAAGAGAGACAGGATGAAGGTAGTATAGAAAAGAAGAAGGAATAATGTCTTTCTTCCAAACCTACAATTTCATATATAATTATTATATGACATTACTGAATTGTAATTGAATCTGTGAAGCTCAACATGATAGCAGTCTATATACTTGATTTCTCTGCTACAAAATCAGCCAGGACTGTTTCCCTATCTATCCCAGTTACCCATGGCAGTTACATTGGCTGTTTTTGAGGGTAAGGTTTGATGGAAAGCTAAAGGAGCCATTCTTCCCTTGAGGGGAGGTTGAGGTTGGTGGAAGGGAAGGAACTGGAGGATGAAATATAGGTAATGAAGATGTGCTCCCTAGAAGGCATATCTGTGATAGAGTTATCAGGTTTTCTGAGTTGGGTTTTTCCAGGAACAGAGGAGAGATTTGTTCTTGTTATGTACTCCTAGGATTTACTCTTACAGTCTTGCTCTAGTGAACTTTTGCTAGAAATTACCAAAGATGCCCATTGGTAGCCATAGGAGGGTAGTAAAAACAAGGAAATTAAGTAATCTATTAATTACAATCAAATAGGTTTTGTACATTCTTAAATTGTGTTTTATTATTTGTATTATTGGCTACTAGGCATCACCTGTAGAATTTGTGGTCTTTAAAAATAAGCAAATGATTAAAAATCAATGCTATTACCATCAGTTGACTGTTTAATTTAGAATCAGCTGGAAGATCACAGACAAGTAGAATTATATCTGAAAACCAAAACAGCAATAACCACAAAAATCAACAACCTTCAAAGTCATATTAAATCTTGATTTTTCT